>NC_046661.1:115416877-115435325 GCF_010883055.1 Belonocnema kinseyi | reverse complement strand
AAAGTAGAAAAAAATGTTCTGGTTCTACTGGAAGACCAGTGTCATTTAATGGATGGCAGACACTCCTAGGGGACCCTGCAATGGCTGTTTAATTTAATTGATATGTATATATATACATAAATGCATCATTGAGTAATTAAGCATTACATGCATGCATAATTTGAAGTGAATAGTCACTCTTTCGTGCAGCGTATCATGATTCGCCATATAATTCCAATCGCCCATTTGATCAATCTATGGTTCACGAACTCAAGGGCGTACATAAAATAAAATAATCTAAACCAATCCACATTTCAATTGTCTTTCAATTTTCATAAAATTATATGTAGTTTCTTGCAGTCCTCCTTTTCCAAGTACTATAGGCATATTATCAAGGATGTCATGGTGAAAGTATGTCAGTCCATTGGGACAAGTTTTTGAGGAGAGAGAAAAAAGCCTTCTCAAAAATCAAATTCTCAAGAAACAAAAAAATGAGAAAAAATATTCGATATTTGATGGATCTTTATAGATCACAATAAACAAAATACAAAATGTTGAAAAAGTTTATATTTTTCAAGATACAGATCGACAGAAGTTGACTGCTGTCAAAACCGTGCGGGTCCATAGATTTAAAAAAATGTAGATCTCAATTAACATTAGAGATATACTTAATACATTATATACACCTTACGAGACAAATAGAAGGCTGAAAATCAACAATTCTGTTGAAAACTAATGCTTTTGGAAGAACACTAATCTTCTTGCTTATAAATCATCTTCTTGGTAGAAAATTTAACTATTTGGTTAAAAATTCATCTTTTTTAGTTAATGATTCAACTACGTGGTTGAAAATTGAACTGCGCGGGAACCTGGAATTAGTTACCTCGGATTTACTATATTCCGAGAATCGATGCCGCGGCGGTTTCTTGATGAGAAAGCCGCTGGGCTGAACGGGAATCATGTATTTATTAAAATAGTATGAAATGCCGCACTCTCATCCCGTTAGTTGCATTAAGTTACGTCATGCGTCCAAATTCAACAGAAACCGTTCAGCAGTCCTACCTGTTTATGTGTGGATGCCCTGGAAATAATAGCAGGGCTAATGCAAGCCATGGCCAAAAACGTAATTTAATCCAGGTTACTGTGATTGGAAATTTAACTATTCCGTTTTTAGAAAATTAGTCTTTTGGATTAAAAAATCATATTTTGGTTTAAACACTTCTGTTGACAGTTTATTTCTTTCAAGATTCATAATGTTAACTGAAAACTCATTTTTTTGGTGAAAAAGGTTGAAAATCCGTTTTTTTTTTTTTTTTTAGAATTAATTGGTTCAAACTTTATGTATTTTGTTAAAATTTCGTCGTTTTTTGGTTGAAAATTAATCTTGTCCATCAAAAATTTATCTTGTATGATTAAAAATGCAACTTTTTGGGCCGAAACTAATCTGGTTTAGTTGAGTATTCAAAAAATTTGTATACAATTAAGCTATTTGGTTAAAAATTAACTTCTTTGTTCAAAATTCCTTTTTTTTGATTTAAATTCTAAAATAGAAACGATTAAAATTTTATCTTTTTGGTGGAAAATTAACTTTTGTTAAAAATTAAACTATTTTTATGAAAATTTAACTTTTTCTTATAAAATTCACTTTTTTGTTTAAAAAAATTATATTTTTGGCTCTAAAAGTCAACAAATTTGTTAAAAATTGATGTAATTTGTTGAAAATCTGTGTTTTTGGGTAGAACATTATTGTTGAGAATTCAACAATTTTGTAGAAAATTAATCTATTTGATTAAAAATATACGTTTTTTTATATTCTTATTTTTTGTTTAAATATAATTCGCGTTTTTGGGTGAAACATTATAGTTCCAAAATAATGTAGTTTAGGTGAGCATTTTATAAATTGGTACGAAATTTAATTATTTGGTTAAAAATGAAGCTATTTTTATGCAAATTTTACTTTTTGGTATAAAATTAAATATTTTACTTAAAAAAACATATGTTTGACCAAAAAATTCAACAAAACGTCATTTACGAGAACTTTTTCGAAATTTAAATTTTGTCAGTAACCAAAAGAATTCCAAATAGTAAGTCGATGATTGGGGGCTCTCGTATTTATACAATCTGTTAGTTACTTTGACTGTTGTACAAATTTTAATTTTGAAAATGTTCTTGTAGAATCCACATGGATCGTCAGCTTACTATTGGAAGTTATTTTGGCTGTTGAAACAATTTAAATTTTGAAAAAGTTCTTGTAGAATACGTGCTAAGCTACCTGGTGCACGACCTCGTGTACATGGATCATCGACTCACCATTGGTAGTTATTTTGGATGTTGGAAAAATGAAAATTCTGAAGAAGTTCTCGTAGAATACGTGCATGACCCGATGCACCCGGGCCGTCGATTCACCATTTGGAACTGTTTTCGTTATTCACAAAATTTAGATTTCTTAAAGTTCTCTTCGAATACGTATTAGACTACCTGGTGCTCGATCCGGTTCACCCGAATCGTCGACTTGTCATTTGGAATTATTTTAGCAGTTGGCACAATTTAAATTCTTAAAAAATTTTTGTAGAATATTTGCTAGACTACCTGGTGCGCTACCCGGTGCGCCCGGATTGTCGAATCACAATTTTTAGTTATTTTGGCTGTTGGAAGAATATAAATTTTTAGAAAGTTCTTGTAGAATACGTGCTAAGTTCTGAAGAATATTCATTTGTGTTTAAGGTGTCCAAAGCATGGCAAACGGACAAGAGCAAGACTTGCACCATGCTACCATTCAGCCGTGACCCATGCTTTAGTAAAAGATTTCCAAGTGTCTTGCCATGCTTGAGCCATGCAAACTTCTTTCACGCGGGTTCTCAAAAAATTGCGCAAAGTCCAATAAAAGAAAATATTTATCTGCCCATCCTTTCTAAAAAGTGAGGCAAATTTAGTAGACTGTGTCCATCTTCGAAAATTTTGCCAAAGTTCAATTTAATCAAAATCACGTTCGACCGTGGGCGACGCATGGCAAAGGGGCCATTAGCCAAGCTTTACCCATTGTTCATAACCATGGGATGACCGTGGGTGAACATTGATCCAATCTTGAGCTACACTTACCCCACACTTACCCCACGCTTACCCCACGGTTAACCCACGCTTACCCCACGCTTATGCCATTGTTGTGCCATGGTTCACCTATTGAACCTTTTCCGCGCGGGCTAATACCTTTAAAAATAAAAATTTGGTTTGAAATTTAACTATTTGTTTGAAAATTCATCTTTATTTTAGTTGAAAACTTAACTACTTGATTAAAAGATTCACCAGTTTCTTCAAAATCCTTACTTTTTAAGATTCACCTCCTTAATTGAAGATTTAACTCTTCTCTTATTCTTAATTAATCTTTTGAGTTGACAATCATCTTTTGGATTGAACTCTTTTGTTGAAAATTTCTTTCTTTTAAGATTCATAATTTTAGTTAATAATTGATATTGTGTATGGAAAATTGATATTTTGTATTGAAGATTGATCTTTTTCTATTGCAAATGCATATACAATGAACCTCTTCAATACCCCTCTCTTCTATAGCCCTTCCGTGAAATATCGCGGCACCGCATACAGGTCTAAAAGAGCTGCGCGGGGTGTGTGGGATCTGCGGCTGTTACTCAGGAGAGCACTTATGCGTGAACAAACAAAAGCGGAACGGGCTATAATGAGTTAGTTCTCACTCACCGTCAGTCTCAAAATCAGCGCTATAGAAGAGTTTTAGTGTATTCTATTCAAAATTCGTCTTTTATTGTTGAAAATTTATATTCTTTGTTAAAGAAACATCATGTTTGGTCAAACATGCTCTGATTGGATCTAAACTAATCTTACTTGGTTGAAGGTTTAATAATTTGTTAGAAAATTAAACAATGTATTCGGTTGAAAATTAACTTTTTGGTAAAAATTTTAATTTTTTAAATTCAACTATTCGGTTAAAAAATCATATTTTCGGGTTGAAAATGCAACCCTTTTGTAGATAATTTATCCTTTTGGCATTAAAATTCAACAATTTTGTTGAAAATTGATGTAATTTGTTGAAAATTCTGGCTTTTGAGTAGGCGATTTTTCTTGCTAAAAATTCACCTTTTTGGTTGAAAATTTTACTTGCTGTTTAAAAATGTATCTTTTTTAGTTGAAAAATGAACTACTTGGATAACAGTTAAACCAGTTTGTTAAAAATTCCTATTTTTTAAGATTCATCGCCTCAGTTGAAAATATAAATGCTCCCTTTTTCAAAAATTCAACTTTCGGGTTAAAAATCATATTTCGGCTTGAACACTTTTTTTGAAAGATTCACTTCCTTTAAATTCATTATTTTCGTAGAAAATTCACCTCTTTTGTTGAAATTGTAACAATTAACTTGAAAATTCTTTTTTTTTGGTTGAGAATTAATCTTTTTAGTTGAAAATTTAACTTATTGGTTAAAAATTCATCTTTTTTAGATGAAAATTCAACTACTTGGTTTAAAGTTGATCTAGTTTGTTGAAAATTCATATTTTGCAAGATTCGCCGATTTGGTTTATAATTTAACTTTTACATTATTATATCTTAAAATTTCACTATTCTATTTTTGGTTAGGAATTTATCCTTTGTCCGTTTAAAGTTCGAAACTTTAGTTAAAAATTCATATTTTTCGTTAGAAAATGAATCTTGTTCTGTTGCCAATTAAATATAAATTTGGACTTGAAATCTGAGGAATGTAAAATGTTTTAGTATTTAATTAAATATGTTATTTGCATTAATTTTATTTGAAAGAAGTAAGTAAAGTAAAGAGGTAAGGGGCGGAGGGTAAAGAAGGGGACTTTATTATGTTGGGATCATAAATTTGTGGTCAAATTGAATTGAGGAAATAAACATACTAAAGAGGAAATACATATATTATGAAGAAATAAATATATTTTGCAGAAATAAATATATCTACTTCTTACCTAAGTTTACTATATATCGTTTGATTTTCCCCATTTTCTTATCTTTGTTTTCCTTTATTGGTAAACCAGTCTATAAATTTTTGTGTTTTTTCGTCTTAATGGCTGAGCTCGTAGCGAGTTTGGAAGTGAGAAAAGAAAAAAAATTGTATAATGAAAGACATGTAATTCGCCTTAAGGGCCGCAGTAGCTGGTTAGTTCGTCGATACTACATCGTTTTAAGCAACACTCGTCATGGACACCGCGTGAATATCTTCGAAAACGACCACCGCCAAATCTTCCTATCATGGCGTTCGCGCTTTGTCGTGATCTGAATGGGTAGAATTCATCGTAGGCAAAAGGGGTATCATCTATCTCCATCTCTGGAAAAGAAAATTAATCGATTATTTATTTTTAAAATCCTTGGTCAGCTTTACACTCCCATGCGGAAGATTATCTATACGCGTGTGGAAAGTGTTGGTGGGTGCGAAACTTTCGCCCTGCAAGAGCTTGATAGAAGAGTTGCCAACTTATAAAATTAATGTACTCCAGCTGATCGAAACTATACAATAATATATTCAAACAAAACAAACATAATCTAAAAGATTTGACGCCTTCTGCCATGCTCAATATTAAATGTATGTAATTGAGGTACTTACGAATTTTTAAATTTGACTTACGCCACTTTTTAAATTATTAAATTATTTAACCTTGATAACAATTCTGAATCTGAGGCTTGTGTGCATAATTAATCAGCTGAAAATTCCTGTACTGGAACCTCGGAGGTTCCTGGAGATGTTCCTCGAGACGCAACGGTACAGATAATTTCAGAATCATTTACAGTTTCCTTCGTCAAATTCCTTTACAGGAACCGTCAAGGTTAAATGTGGAATTTCGTGTGCAGGAACATGTCCAGGATTCTCCGAGGTTCATGTACAGGAATTTTCAGCTGGGGTACCTTAGATGACCTACGTTACCGACAGTTTCGATCAACTGCAAGCTTTTCTAGGGATGAGGGTTTTACTTACCCCAACAGTTCTACGCGCGTGCAGCTAATCTTCATCTCTTCGGTCTTTAAAAATCTTCATTCCCCAGATATCAGAAAAAATTCGGCTAAGATTTCCTAAAACTGTCAATGTAACGTTCGCAATATTGCATTGAAAAGTTAAGGCAAGGTTTTTTCAGCCAAGAAAATGTCCGCGTGTTGAGGAATATGACATGATAATGGTCAGGATAGTTTGGAAAATTCATGTAACCTAATTTGATGCGCAGTAGTATTCTATAGTACCTACGGCTGCGCAGTACTATTAAATTTTTGTAAACTTGAAAGAAATCATAGGACATATGTCCCGCGGTAGTCCAGAGGATCAAAAATATTACTGCGCAGCCGTAAGTGCCATAGAATACCACTGCGCATCGAATGAAGTTAAACATATCTTCCAAACTATCCTGAACATTACCGTGCAATATTCCCTGAAAAGAGGACATTTTTTTGTTTTTGAACGGACCTTGCCTTAAACTTTCGATTATATATTCCGAACTTCGCATTGCCAGTTTCAGGAAATCTTCACAGAATTTATTGTGCTCTCTGGGAATCCAAAAAGATATTCAAAATAAAATCATTAAAAAGAAAATTTAATTTTGGCTATAAAGTTAATTCAAAGTTAAAAAATTATTTAAATATTACTTTTGCTTCATATAATAGATTCCAATTTCACTCTTATCAATTTTTAGCGTTTCGTAGCCCCACGTTATAGTTACGCTTATAGTTACGGTCGGTTGTCCGTCCGTCCGCACGTCATACTCTTTCCAAAAAGGGGAAGTGAGTGTAGGGGAATGTAGGACGTCAGGTAGGGGAGGGTAAGAATGGAAGGGGAAGGTTTCAACGACTTCATTGACTTTTTTTAAGGAAAATATTTCCCAAAAATTATTAATATTTTCTTTTTCAATTTTTAAAACTATTCATTTCCTAATAGACTACGAAACGCTTTTTTGACCGTGCGACGCCTACTTTGACTGATTCTTAATTTCTTTTTTATTGTTTTCTATTTTATATACGAAAAATACAATTTCTGATCTCAACTGAATAACACTCTGAAAATTATTGAATTATTATTTCAGCTCTAGAAAATAGATTCTTTTTTCACTCTTATCAATTAACATTTTTGTTTTCTTCTTCACTATTGTCAATTTGGCATTTCTTCTTTTTTTTAATTTTCATTTTTATTTATTTATTTTTATTTTTTTGAACATTCATTTTGGGATGTCAAGTAAATTACGTACCAAAATTCTTCAAAATATTATTTTTACTTTATAGAATAGATTCCTTTTCCCTCTTATTAAATTTTTTCTTCATTTTCTATAGAGAGAACATTCAATTTGGGATCTTAAGTAAATTCCCCTCTGAAAAAGTATTAAAATATTATTTTTTCGTCATCAAATAATTATTTTCAAATCATATCAATCTTTTTATTTTATTGTTTATTTATTTATTAAAGGAAAATTTAATTTGGGGTCTCAAGTGAATTCCACAATGAAAATGTGATAAAATAAAATATTATTTTGACTTTATAAAATGAATTCCGTTTTCATTTATATCAGCTTTTCCTTTAAAAATTTTTTTTCATGTTTATTGTTTTTTTACAGAGGAAAATTTCAAATTAGAGGTCTTAACTAAATTCCACTCTAAAAAATTATTAGGATATTATTTTTTCTTTATAAAATAGATTCCTTTTTCATTCTCATCGATCTTTCCTTTTTTATGGAGTGAAATTGTAAATTAGGGTCTCACAAGAATGCCACATTGAAAATGTATTGCAATATTATTTTTGCTTCATGAAATATATTCCTTTTTAAGTTTCATTTATTTCTCTTTTTTCATGTTTTCATAGTGGGAAATTTCAATCATTTTTATCATTTTTTTTTTCACTTTTTATAAAAGAAAAATATAGTGTTGGGCATCAGGTGAATTCTAGTCTGAAAGATATTGAAAACTTATTTTTTCTTTATAAAATAGATTTCTTTTTCATTTTTGTCTATTCTTCATTTTTGTATAGAGGAAAATTTCAGTTTCGGAACTTAAGCAAATTCCAAATTGAAATTTATTTACATTTTATGTTTGCTTCATCAAATTTAATTCTTTTAATTTTTCATTTGAAGAGGGAAAATTCAATTTGGGGTCTTAAATGAATTTCACTCTGAAAAATTATACAAATAATATTTTCGCTGCATAAAATAGATTCCTTTTTCACTCTTATCAATTTTTAATTTTTTTTAAATTTTGAATGTTCAAATTCGTACTAACCTTGACCGCTCTTTTTAAACATTGAGTTGTATCGACCATTGCACATGAGTTGTAATGCATTCGAAAGATGTTGACCACAGTAATGCTTGTCTCCTGATCGTTTCTGGCCATATCGAAAGATATCCGATTGAGCTTTTACTAATTCTGGAATAATAAGCCACGCGGCAAGCACGAGTGTCACTAGCACATTCAACCGATGCGTGGACATCTGCAAAAAAATCCGAATTACTGTGTTTATGATTTCAATTTTTTTTTTTAAATTTCTAAAAAGTTACAACCAGAAAGATACTACCAATCACACAAAATATAACAAAATCTTGTCTCTTAAAATAATAACAGTTCTTTCATTTTTATTATTATTAAAGTATACAAATATATAACAAGATTCACATAATCCCAATTTCAAATTGCATAGTTTCTTCACTTAAAATATATTATCTGATACGAAATTTTAAATAATTAAAATTTAAATACCTAGTTCTCGCATCGTTTTTTTAAGGTAATTTTTTAAAATTTCTTTACATAATTATTAATTTGGAAAGGGGCTTGGGAAATTGGGATGTTACTTTTAAAATATTTAATGTTCAATGCTTTTTCAAAATTTTTAATTTTTTCAGAATTTAAACTTTACTTTAATGTATAGAAAAATAGTTCCATTTTGAATATGTATCAGTATTCAAATATTATTTTTGAATGGTTCATTTCAACATTTTTAATTATGATATTGTGTTACATATATAAAACAGTTTTTTCAGTTTGGTGGATGTTAATTTATAGTACGTTGCATCAGAAGTAGGATTAAGCACGTGTGTAACCCTACGAGTGATGTACGATATTTTATTCGAAACAACTATATTATAAGACTGGACAGCCCCTGAAAAGTGAGCGTTAAATAGCCCCTTCTGTCTTGATTTGTTTCCAAAATTCGATAAATTTCTCGAAGGCCAGCTTATATTTATCCTTAGATATTTCGGGTAGTAAATCTTGTTTTGCTTCTTTTATTTTTTCATTCATGTTGTGGGGTAGCATTTTGGTTATTTTTCCCATAATTTTGAGTGTAAGAAGATTTAAAACTATAACACTTTGCGACGTAATTGCAGAAGAATAAAGGTTTCGAGGGTTCTATTTTTAAAGATGAAAATCTACGATTGATGTGGTATTCATCTGTTGGGCTGTGATTGGTAATTTCGTATAACGCGAGATTTTATACTGGTTTGTTCCGAAGTAAAGTTCCGATGTAAATGGACATTAGTGGAACTAATTATCTGATTGTGCAGTGGCATTCGGAACTAACTATCTGCTGCTATTTGGACGGTTTGGTAAAGGGCTATCTTAACGTTCACTTTTCTAGAGCGTAATAGACTGTTTCAAATAAAAGTCTATAATTATAAAGATATCTAATTAAAAAAATGTACCTTCAAACGTTCCAATGTTTTTGTAGACAATTTGGAATGTTTCATTTTGAATCTACCAAATCTTCATTATTTTAGACATAAAACTCATAATTTTAAACCTAAGATAAACCATTTTTTTTATTTTTAGAGTTTACATTGACTATTAACTGGAAATTGCACAACGATTTCCTTGAGACAAAAATTGGCATAAAAAAGTAATTTATTTAAGCCTTTTCTTTGAAAATCTTGAAAGTCGGCAATATTGTACTAATCTAATTTAGGAGCGCCGGCTAGTGTTTAAAACTTTAAAAAAATTTTAATGTTTGAAATTTATACTATGGGTGGAACAATAAAATTGTATACTTTTTTATACTGTTTAGGGTAGCAAGTAAGGATATAAAATTGAAAATAATGAGAAACAAAAATCATGCTGAATAATAGAATTAGTGTTTGACACGATCATTTTGTATTTTCAAAACTAGTTTTTTTTTATTATAATTTTCGTAAATATTGCCAATTTTCTGATTTTAAAACAGTTATATCGAACACAAAAACCATGCGTAAGCAAAATACCAATCAAGGCTTGCAACTCTAATTTAGAATAAATAAGGTTCAGGTAACTAATTTTTAAACTTTTTAAAAATCAGTTTTAATCCAGATGAACCCAAAAAAATATTTGTTTGTACTAAAAAAAGAATTCTCGTATTCAGCAGGAATATTTGTCATTATTTAAAAATATTAATGCTTACTACTATAAAGCTGACCAAAAAGTGAGGTCTAAGATTTTGAATGTTCAGTCTTGAAAGATTTAAAAAGGAGAAGTTCATCAAACTGGGTTAATACTTTATTTCATCTTGATTTTTTAATATAAATAAATTAAGAAGGTTGAGGACTGTACTACTTTAAATTAATAAATTGTATTTGTACATGGAGAGAAATTTCCACAGGTTAACTCACGGAAACGCGTGATTTTAGAGCTACAATTCTTACATGATTTAAAGTCTCAGACTCTGTAATTTAGAAGCATAGAATTAGACCTATGCTTTAATAGCAATCGTTCCGAGATCTTAGTTCTGGCGCTAAAGCGTAATAAAATCAAGGAGTAGTGCCGTGAATTAATCTCCTAAAATTTCTCTCCGTGTAATCGACTTTAGTCATTTAATTATTTTTACTGAAACTAGTATTAGAAGTCAAAAATGTTAAAAGCTCTTTCTTTATGCTAAGTAGTTGAGATAATGAAAAAATGAAAAACTTATTGGCTAAAAAGAAAATTAAAAAAAAGTATTAAGTAAAACGTCAAACCTATCTATTGAAAAATCATTAGTTACCTATTACTTATTTCCATTTGTTGTACAATTTCAAAGCTTTAAAATTGTATCCAAAGAATTTCATATATTATCAATTTAACACATTATTTCTTTTTATTGCGAAAGGAACGAATAAAGATTTTTAATTTTTTTCAATCAAAATCATAAATAAAATCTATTTCTAAGACATTCAATACAAAGTTTTGATATTCTTATTCGACGATATTAAAAACTATTCAACATCAAAATGTATAATAAGTCTAAATTTGCATAATTATTTTAACATTGAGATTCTTACCGACAATAAATTACCGACCCATTCAACCTAGAAGTTTTTCATAGTTATATCAGTGATATGACTTTTGACTTTGGTAAAAAACTGTAATTCTAAACGTTCTAAATTTGCAAATGGTCGACTTTACTATATCAAATAAAATAATTTTCAATTTTAAATTAATTTAAAATGCAAGATGTATTTTGTAGAATTGTTTCTATTAAAAATCCCATTGTGGAATTTTGTAGAAAATTCATCTGTTGATAATTCAACTGTTTAATTATGTAGCAAATTCGTCTGTGTAAAATTTAACTGCTGAATAACCAACTAAGAAGAAGAATTTTCTATAAAAAAAGACGAATTTTCAACAAAATAGATGAATTTTCTACAAAATAGTTGAAATGTGTACTAAAAAAGAATCAATTTTTTAATTAAAAATGGAATAGTTAAATTTTCATTTGAAAAGATTAATTTTTAACAACAACAAAACGAATTTTCAACATAACACATGATTTTTAAATGTAATACCCAGTAGAATTTTATACTGAAAAAGCTAAAGGAAGCTTTAATTAAAAAATGCATTCCTAACAAAGTAGTTCAAATTTCTACCAAGTTTTTGAATTTTCAACCAAAAAACTAGAATAGTTTAATTATGAGTTTATGAAATTAATTTTTCCACAAAATATATAAATTTTATACTAAATATCTAGTAGAATTTGATACTGAAAAACATAAATTATCAACAAACAATCAAATATTTAAATTTATATTTAAAAAAATTAATTTTTAACCAAATAGTTCAATCTTCAGTCAGAGAGATAAATATTCGTTTACAATTGAATTTTGAACTTTCAATCAAAAATATTAATGTTTAATCTAAAAACTTGAATAGTTCAATTTTAAATTAAAAAAATTAATTCTGGACAAAAAAAACGACTTTTTAACACAATACATGAATTCCAAACCAAATACCCGGTAGAATTTTATACAAAAAAATATATTTTCAACAAAAAATAGCATATTTAAATGTTTAGTTTAAACCATTAATTTTATACCAAATAGTTACCAAAAAATGATTTTTTAACAAATTAGTCCAGATTTCTACGAAGTAGTTGAATTTTCACCTAAAAAGCAAAAAAAGTTCAGTTTTTAGTTAAAAAATTAATTTCCAACAAGACGAAACCGATTTTTCAACCAGAGATGAATTTGCAACTAAAGTGATCAATCATCAAGAAAACATATGACTTTTTAATATATTAGTTCAACTTTCAACCAAGTGATAGAAAGGTCCATGGAAATTTGAAAAGTTTTTATAAAATATGTTCATTTACTCATACTTTTTCGCAGGGATTCGAACGAAATTAAGGGGAATCTTTAGACATTTGCTAATTATTTCGATCAATTTTAAAGAATTTGGATAAAAACTAAGCTTAGTCTAAAAAAATATAAAAAAATAATGAGTCTACGAAGGCACAATGTCAAAATTATGTGTTAATCGCATTTTACATAAAAAAGAACGAAAACCTTTGGTTACGTTCCTTTTTGTTTCTTTCCACATAAAACTTTGACGAAACACAAATGTGACAATGTGCCTCCGTAGTTACATTATTTTTAGTGACTTTTCATACTTAGCATTATTTTCAGGTAAATTATATGGAATTTTAAGAAATAATTGGAAAATATTTGAAAATGCCCCTTAATTTCGTTCGAATCCCTGCTTTTTCGAAAATTTTCAATTTTCAATTCTTACGTTTTCAAAGATGTGGATTTGTAAATTTAAATGAATTTTAAATTCCATCCGAATTGTTTAATTTCAAATGCCTATTCAAGAACAAAAAGTACGCTTTCAATTTTATTTTATACAATTTTAAAAGGATTAAAATTCAAATAGTAACAGTTTACAATATTGTGTTAATGTAAATTCAAAACTATAAAATTGTGGACGTTACAGGTACAAATAAGTTATTCAACTAAGCCCTGGTTTTAATGATTTTTTCATCTATAAAATACAATTATCTTCAAACGATAAACCATGGCAGTTTGAAAGAATTTAATGTGGAATTTTTTCAGCTGAAAGATAATTCAGTAAGATACAGAATTGTTCAATTTACAGTTTTGACATATTTAAAAATTGGAAAGTTATACGATTTCTTTAATATTGGGTCCATGCGTATGACTACGGATAAATTATTTAAAAAACCTTTTTTTTTAAACAAAATAGGAACTTACTTTATTCAAAATGTGCCCATAATTTTATTTTAAATACGACCTATAATTTTATTTTGTTGTGTAATTTTAAAGATTTAAAATCAATCCCAAAGAATTTAATATACAACATTATAAATTGAATACGATTTCATTTTGCACTTATGTGTTTCTATACTTTAATTAATCAAAAGAACCAACTAAAAAAAACAGTAATAAAAAACAAAAGCATTTCTGCAAACAAACTGCATGCTGCGAACAGAATATATGAGCTGGGAGCACTTGTACATTATTTCATACTACCAATTTTATACGCGCGCCACAGCGCGCGGGAAAAACTGCGTTGCCAATTACTAATATAAAAATATAACAACAAGATTACTATAATTTCAATTTGTAATTTGCACATTTTAAACACGTAAAAAATAATTTGAGAGGCATAGTTTCATTCTTCCAGCAAATTTTTAACATTTTTGTTATAAATTAATACAGAAATGGTATTGAAAAATAACAAATAAATATAAAAAAATAACTTCTAAATTCTTCTAAGTTCCTTGAAATCTTCCTAATTCACCCGAATTCTCAGATATATCTGGACTCGTCTAAATTCTCTAAATTATCTGAATTCCTTAAATTCATTCATTATTCAGAATACTAAAAACTCCATGAATGCCAAGGATTAAGTAAAATGCAAAGAATTCAGAGGAATTTAGAAAAATTGAAGGAATTAAAGAAATTCGATGAATTCAGGATATTCCAAGAATTAAGAAGATTTGAATGAATTTTTATTATATTCAGAGAATTCCTAGACTTTCAGTAATTTGAAATATTCAGGGAAATCGAGGATTTCAGAGAATTTAAGGCAATCCGAGATGTTAGGAATTCAGAGAATTCAAATTTCAAAAAAGATTTTAGAAATTCAGAGAATTTCAGGAATTCAAAATATTTCACAAATTCATGGAATTAAAAAAATTCAAGGATTTCAGGGAATTCAGAGGAATCAAGGGTTTTAGAGAATTCAAGGAATTCAGATATTTGCATGAATTCATGGAATCTGCGAAAGTTTTATTTGTCTGAAAATAAAGCTCTATTTTAAATTGATATAAAATTGATATTTTATCACTTTTCAGCAATTCAAATTCAAATTTTTCAATTTTTAAATTTTAAATGCTTTGTATTTGAAAATGGTATATTTTTAATTTGTAAAATTGATTAATTTTGAGAAATTTAATATTGTTTCATTTTAATTAATACTATGTATATAATAATAAATTGATATTAATATTAATTATAAATGAAGTTTAATATCAAAGAAATTAAATTGAGATTTACTTAATTTTTTAAAGTTTAAAATTTGAAAATTTTTCAATTTTAATCGTTTATTCAAGAAATTGTGGACACTTCAGATTAAATTATTTAAATAATCATCGGTTTTCATTATTTTTTCCCTATAAAATATAATTATTTTTAAACAATTCAGTTTGGAAAGATTTGGAAATGAAATCAAACCATTTTTAGTGATTCGATATATGTTTCCAATTCAAGATATCTGTTTAATTTTAAACCATTCAAGTTTCAAATAATTCTGATGTTGAAAGTTTCGAGCTGAAAGCTGATGATAATGATTAACAAATTTAGAATTTATAATTTTTAAGGATTTAAAAAGAGGAAAGTCATTAAATTTTATCTTCTTTAAAATCATTCTGACTTTTCAAACTAATAAACTAATAAGGTTAAAGACTCTACTCATGCTAGAAATTAAAAAAGCAATTTTATTATTTTCACGGATAGTTATATCAGAAGTCAAAAAGGTTAAAGGCTTCTTATTTATTCCAAGTATTTTAAGTAATGAGAACATGAAAAAATTATCAACTAAAAAAAAAGAAAGTTAAAGAAACATAGTAAGTAAAACGTCGAATTTATTTATTTCGAAAACATTAATTTCCGCTTATTAAATTTTGTCATCATTTCGAAGATTTAAAATTAATAAAAAATAATTTCATGTATTATAAGCTAAACATTATTTCTTTTTACACTTGTGTGTTTTTAAACTTTCAATAATAAAACAGACCATTTGGACGAAACCGAAAAAATAAATAAAAGCATCTCTGAAAACCAACTTCATGTTGCGAACGAATGAAGATTATTTTGTATTTTTAATTGTGTACGGTTTAACATAAAAAAGAGCAAATTGTGAAGCTCTAATAATTCTTTTTAAAGATATAAAAAAATATTCAGTCTGAAACATTTTTACTTTCACATTGTTTATATATTAAAACTTTCTATTAGGAATAAATTTTTGCTTATCAACCTGAAAAGACTCACAGTTTACATATATAATCGTACAATTATTTTAAAATTTTAAACACTTATTTTTGCAATCGACTTATAAAATTGAAATTCTTACTTACGAAAAATTACCGACGCAGTTAACTCAGAAATTTGTCATAGTTTTATAAGTGATATGGCTGTTGAGTCAGTCTCAAGTTTGTAAAAAATTACAATAGCTATCTACATCTGCATTATTAAAATAGATTAGGTGTATCAATATTTTCAATTTTTTAATTATTATTGAGCCTCAAAACAAATTAATTAAAAAATCAAATCATCACTAATGACCAATTTCATGTTACAGACAGAATATATTAACTGCGAACACTTGTCGATTATTATATACATAATTGTTATTCAGACTTCGCTGGACAAATTCCACTTTTCCTAAATTGCGATTGTCAACTTACATTCTTATAAATATACTTTGGAACCGAATTTAGGCAATGGTAAAGGACAGGAAGATTACAGAAAACTTTGTATTTCTTGCAGAGAAATTTATTTTCTAAAGAACATATTAATATTGTATAATGGAAATATTCAGTCATTTTCAACAGCAACAAAACAAAATTTCGATCTGTGCTTCTGTTATAATCTAAATAATAAATATTTTCAATTCTTATAGGAAACAATATTGCAGATCAATAAACTTTATCCGTATTATAGTTTCCTTCTGGAGAATTAAAAACTCGTACAAATCCTGACTCATCTCTGTTGCCACCAAAGTGCAGTAACATCAACAAGAAACGATTGTTGCTTGTATCTAATGATTGAATTCTTGTCTTTTATTTCTTTATATAGTCACGCGTGGAATCGGCCAATGGCAATTAGAGTTCGTCGTCCACTGGATTGTGGAAAACTTTAAAAGCGACGGTATTCCCTTCTGATTGCTCTTAATTGAATAATTAACTCCTGGGGGTGTAATGGAATAATGAATCATCGAGGTCGATGATGGTATTTATTTTTAGATATCATTCCGCTAAATATAAACCACAGAGTACTTTTCTCGTGAGGCACTTGGAGGCTGCATTCATGCAATAAAAAAAATGTGCATCTGTTTTGTCTATAAGAATGACCTTTGCGCTTGTCATCTCTATTCTGGCGTCGGAGATTTTGTGTAAATGGGACACTGCAATTAATTGAAACTAATAGAACAATTATTATGCATGTGAAAAAGTGCGGTTGCGATTTCACATAGAATTATGAGCTCGATTCTCCTCCTTTGAAATTGTTACGTTGATAACCAACCAGAACTAGTCAGAACTTATTACTATTACAAAATAACAACAATAATAATATTTCCTTGATATTGGTTACAAAAATTAAAAGTAGATAAATAACAAATAAATTTTTAAAAATCCTTTCGAATGTATATTATTATTTTTTAAATATTTTTTTAACATTATAGATTTAAAACTATAACACTTTATGCCATTAAGCCTTGAATGTTTTATAAATAAGGTTACATTGGCATGATTAAATTGACATCATTTCAAATTTCAGAAGTTCAGATATAAAGAGATAGTTTTAAAAATGATAATCAGAATCATCTCAACTATGTAAAATAATGAATAATTTCTAGAGAAAATGTTGTTTTTGAAAAATCCCGATAAATAAAATTCCCGAATAATAAAATTTCGGAAATTGGGACGACTGAAAAAATAAATAAAACTTCCGGATAATAAAATTTCCGAAATTATAAAATTGCCGAAATCTAAACGTTTCAAACTGAAAAATTCCCAAATTTTCATCAATAATATTTATATATTAAAAATAAAATAATGAAATGTTTTTATGAAAGAAAACACTTTTTAATGTTTAAAGTTTTTAAAACTATTATTTGGATTTAAAATAACAATTGTTAATAGAAATATATTTCTGGATAAAACTTTTAGATAAAAAGGTGCATTGTATTTTTTAAATATCACGAACACCGTTCTCAAAAATCGAATTGTTAATTTAAAAAAAATTAATTAAAATAAAATTCGTGATAAATGTCAGCGTTGAATTGTATCCTGCAAAGTTTGCTTAGAAAATTTTATTAGATTTGGAGAACATTTTGAGAGAATTTTTTTTTGTAGCGGGAGCTTTACAGTATTGGAATTTTTATAATTACATAATTTTATCCCGGGAATTTAATTATTTACGAATGTTCAAACTCCGTAATATTATAAACTGTTCGGGAATTTTATGATTCGGGAATCTTACAATTCGGGAATTTTAAAGCGTACAGCATTTTATTTTTCGGGATTTTTCAGTAGTCCAACCAAATCATAAAATCGAAAAAATATAAAAATCTCGAATCGGAATATTCCTCAATAATAAAATTACCGAACGATTTATAATATAAGCAAACTGAAAAATTCCGTAAATAATAAAATTGCCGGGGCGACTGAAAAATCTCGAAAAGTAAAATTCGCAAAAAAATAAGATTCCCAGATTGAAAAATTTCAAATAATAAAATTCCCGATCATTTTATAATATTAAATAATAAGAAAATTGTAGAAAAATAAAATTCCCGAGACTTTATAATAAAACCGAATTTCAAATTCCTGATAGAAAATCGCCAACTTATAAAATTCCCGAATTTAAACCATTAACACTTTTTGATTCAAAATATTATTTATTGATTGGAAATAAAATAATAAAATAATATTATAACAAACTTATTTTAATTATTAATAGTTTCTAAAATTATTGTTTGAATTAAAAGTACCGATAATTGA
>NC_046661.1:115392870-115416777 GCF_010883055.1 Belonocnema kinseyi | reverse complement strand
ATATATTGTTATTTTTAATTCAAACAATAATTTTAGAAACTTCAAACATTTAAAATAATTATTTGCTTGATATAAATAGTTGATTATTGTATTTATAATAAATAAATAATATTAATAAAAAAATTCAATTGTTTGTATTCCGGAATTTTATAACTCGGCGATTTCCTCTCGGAAATTTTATTATTCGTCGAATTATTTGAAAATATTATTATCTGGGAAATTTATGAATCGAGAATTTTATTATTCTGGAATTTTATAATTGGAAAGTTTTATAATGCGGAAATTTCACAATGTCAAGAATTTTATTTTCCGAGATTTTTCATTCGTTCCAAGTTATTGAAAACTCACAATTTTAATGAATTTGAAATTTCCCGTTAGAAAATTATTAAATTGTAAAATATTCAAACTAGAAAAATGCCGAATTATAAAATTCCCAAATTCAAACGGTTGAAAAATTGTTTGTTAATCAATATTATTTATTTCCTAAGAATACAATAATAAAATATTTTTTCGAAGAAAACTTTGGATTGAATGTTTAAAGTTTTAAAAATTACTTTTTGAGCTTGAAGTAACAATAGTTAAATAAAATTAATTATTAGAAAAATTTTAACAAATGCCTTTTTAAATTTTTGTAGTTTATTCAAAAAAATATGCCTTTTTGGATTATAATAAAATTCTCTCAGTTTGATAGAAAAAAACTTGATTGTTGAATATTATTTTTAATTCACCAACATCAAAGTATGCAAATGTTGTCGATTATTTAATTTAAATAACAAATGTTGTTCTTCTCAATATTACAAATACATTTTTTCAGTTTTCACTCAAATACACTACTAACATAAGTCAATTAATTTTCTATTTGGGTTATTGCCAAAAAGTTTACCATTTTAGATAATTAAATTTTAGAGAAAAAAATTCAAACCTTCTAAAATATTTTTTTGTAATTGAGGGTAACTCAAGAGAGTGTACAAATATAAAATATAAACTTTCCCAAAGTTCGCGTGGCAGGGCATGTGACTATAATAAAACAAAAAAATGGCAAAAATCTTTTGAGAATATATGCAGCGTAGAGAACAATATTTTTTTAAATAGAAAAAATGAGTATGTTCACAATTTATTTGATTTTGAACTGAAGATTTGAAAACATCATCTCATTTTGTAGTATGATTAATATCTGTTACTGAAAATTTTATAAAAGATATTAAACAAAAATAATGATAATTTAAATAGCTTTTTAGAATCAACGTTAATAAATCGATTTTTAAATATTCTAAAATCTTCGTAATTAGAAAATTATTTTGATCTTATTATTATATTATTTTATAACAAAAATAATTATGTAAAGGAAAAGTACAAAATGTTAGTAATAAACATGCTTTATCAAAGAAGTTAATTTAAAATGCTAAAATTCAAAATATTAAAAATGAATTATTAAAAAAAGACAAATTAAAATCTTTTAAATGTTTATTGCAATTTGTTCTTATAATCTGTTATCAAATCAATTTTTGTAATAAAAATAAAATATTAAGAAACTTAATTTGCAAGGAATTATTAAATGATATACCTTATTTTTTATTCAAGCCTAGAACGATTTAATACCAATTTTGCAGGCTCAATTTATAATATATGTAATGAAATCAATAAAAATTTCCATGTGTCTTTTCTTGCCATTTACATTTTATAATTAATAATGAAAATTAATATACTTATGCGCAACAGTGGCGAAGACCGTAATTTCATTAAAGTAATTAGGATTAATCTGACAATGATACTGATCTCTTAAATCAATTTATAAAATGAACTAAAAGGCTTTTAATTTTTTTGAACTTTTTATGCAAATCAATTCATTTTGGATCGGAATTTTAAGGTTTTCAAATTCCAGAGGTTAAGGTTAAATTAAAATTAAAAATTAAAATTCCCCCAAAATTTTGACAAATATTAATAATTAAAATGTCTAGAAATGCCAGTGACAAAGACAATTAAATTATTGCAATAATTAAGAGTCACTTGACGACGATAATTACCTTCAAATCGATGAATTATCCTCACTTTGCATGACTCTTGAAGTAGGTCAGTTATAAAAACTGATAATTTAAACCCCTTCCTACAATTCAATCTTTCAATAATTGAATTTAATAATTAACTGCGATACGCTAATCAGTACTATAAACATAATTGCAATGAGAACTACAAAAATATTTCTGATTTGCAAACCAAAATAAATTATAATGAGTGTTCCGCGTTTGACCAGTAAAACGTTTAAACAATTATACATAATAATAATTTATATAATTAACCGATTTCACATTTAATCTCAGGGTAAATTCTAAAGGGAAGTGTTAAAGTAAAAACAGGCAGTATTAAATTTTGAGACAAAAATATTAAATAGTGATTAATAAAATATGTGTTTATACATATATATATGTGTGTGTGTGTGTGTGTATTTATATAAGTATGTACTTGCATTAAGAAAAAGAGATTAATTGTAAAACTTCACTCAATTACATATTACGCAAAACACTGTCAAAACATCTCTGGCAATACTGATTACCGCAATTCTTGTCATTCGAAAATGATAACTTTAATGACCCTTTTTTTAGCATTAAATTGGAAAAAACTGACTTATTAAGCAAAATATTGTCAAAGTATCTCTGGAAATACTGAATGGCGTAATTCCTGGTCCTACATTCAAAAGTAATAACTTTGATGGCTTTTTTTATTTATTAATTTTCAATAAAAAAAAATACAAATTTCAACAAAAATAAATGAATTTTCACACGAAAGTGGCGAATTTTCATCTAAAAATTATCAATTTTCTACCAAAACTAGAATAGTTTAATTGTCAATTAAAAAGTTAATTTTCACCCAAAGAAAAACGCATTTTCAACCAAATTTTAAAATAAAAAGATGAATGTTCAACCAAAAACATTAATTTTTTAGAAAGTAGTTCAACTTTTACCAAATAGTTGTATTTTCATCGAAAGAAAACATTTCAGCCAAAAAAGTTAATTATAAACCAAAAAAATAATAACTTTCACCGGAACATGTAATAGCTGATAATTTTACCAGAAGACAATTTTAATTTTAAATAAAAAAATGTTTAATTTAACCAAAAAAGATAAATTTCCAAACCAATAGTTGAATTCTCAATCACAGTGGACTGCCTTTCAAGCAATCAGTTGTATTTTTATCTAAATAATATGACATTTCTAAAAAATGTTTAAACCCATTTTCAAAAAAAATATTTAAACATTTAATCAAGCAGTGGAATTTTCAACAAAAAAGACAAATTTTTTACTAAAAATAGAATAGTTCAATTTTCAAACAACAACAAAATTACAGTTGAGTTTTGAACCAAAAATAATAACTTTCGGTTCAAATTGTTGAATTTTCATCCATGTAGTTAAAATTCCAACCAAAGAGTTTAACTTTTAACTAGAGAAGATCAAATTTCTACCCAAAGAGATGAATTTTCAATAATAAGTTGAATTTTCAACCAAAAAATACTTTTCAGTGAAGAAAAATAGCAATTTCCATTAAATTTTTGAATTAGAATAAAAGTTGATATTCAATCAAGTAGTTGAATTTTCAAAGCAAAAAGGTACATTTTTGACCAAATCAGATGAATTTTTAACAAAAGATTTGAATTTTTAACCAAAAAAGACGATATTTCAACCAAAAAAACTAAATTTTCAACCAAGAAAGATTTTTTAATATAGAAGGAAACAAAATTTCAACCAAATCGTTGAATTTTTTCCAAAACCGTTTAATTTTGAAAACGGACATATTAAATTTCAACCAGTAGTTGAATTTTCAAGACAAATTTTCAACAAAACAGTTGAATTTTCAACTGAAAGTAAGAACTTTTCAATCGAATTGTTGAATATTCATACATATAATTAAATTTACGACAAAATAGTTGCAGTTTGAACCAAAAAAATTTTGATTTCTACCCACAGATTTTTTTTGTCCATAAAAAAGTCAAACTTTTTAACAAAAAAATTTTCAGTTATGAAACCAAATATTTGAATTTACAACGACAACATTTTTCAGTCATGAAAGAAATAAATTGCAAACAAGTTGTTGAATTTTCAATATAGAAGTGAATTTTCAACGAAACAGTTAGATTTTCCACTTAAAAACATGATTTTTCAACAACCAACCTTAAACTAAAAAAAATTACTTCCCAGTGGGCACAAAATTTTAGAACGTAATTGGAACGTCCTAAAAACGTTTTTTGGACGTACAAGTCAAAAGACGTTATTTGAACGTTTTAAAAACTGTCCTAAGCCAGACCAAATAATGTTGCATAAACGTTTTATGTTCGAATTACGTCTTTAAAACGTCTCTGGAACATTGTATGTTTATGGAACGTTATATGGACTAAGGACATTTTGAAGCCGTTCTAAAGATGTTCTTTAACGCTTGTGCGCACTGGACTTAAAACCAAATTGTTGCATTTTTATCAAAATAATTCAAATTTCAAACAAATAATTACATTTTTAACCAAAAGAGTGGAATTCTTAACCAAAAATATAATAGTAGGATGTTCATAATAGTTTGAATAAATATTGAAGTGAATTTTTAATACTTTTAAAATATAAGGTTCACAAAGTGAACATTTTGCTCAGAAAAGAAAGTTAATTTTCCATTGCACTTATTGATTACGGACCAAACACTTTTAAATCCGGACTAGATGAAGTGTGTTTGTCTGACAACGCAATATTTAATGTCGTGAACTGAAGTTAGTTTAAATTTAAAAAAGAAGTTGAAAATGTAGCAAAGTTTGACAAACAGGAAATTTCTAAATCTTTATTAAACGTCACCTATAATAGAATGTACGATAGCCGGTCAATATTGACAATCTTCTATTACGGTTGGTAAACATTGACAGTATATTCTATTATTGCCCTATCAGTGTCTCAAGCAAAACAAAAGAAGATTAAAAAGCAACAAAAAAAGATAGGCGAGAAAGTACGACGACATTTACTCCCAGTTGTACAATGTGCAATACAGGTTTATTTTATTTTTTATTTTTTATCCGATCTCATTATTTTGCTCACGCGAACTAAACGAGCAAAGCGAAAGCTACTGTTTCTTTGTAAAGCTTCAAATTATCTTTATATCAAGCGCCGCACTTGAAGCGTTGCATCAGTAGAAATGGAACGTATCAATCAGACTAAAATATATTTATCATCAACACTCTCTTCTCTATTGAGAAGCATTATAAAAAATGTTATCCAAAAATGTGAATTATTTATCTTGCTTTATCTTCGTTTATCATCATGTCACTAATTGACAAATAAATCCTAGATTTCCTAGTTCCATATTTACTATCAAAGATTGGCGAATTTATCTAACAATAAACTACTGACTTACATTTTGACCTTAGAACTTAGCCCACTAATAAGCAGAACGAGAATGCTCTATTTTGACAACAATTGTTAAATTGCGACAGTTTAAAGTGCCAAGTGATTATGCGAAGGCCGGGCAAATATTTTTCTACGTCCAGCATTAAAAGGCCGTTCTCGTTTCATTTACTGTTTAATTACACGCTGGCACTGAAGTCTCGTACGGAAAAAAGTCAATGAAAAATCCTTCGCGAAAAAAGGGATAATTGAGATCTTACAAAAGGACTATCTGATGAAAGAGAGTCGATTTATTTGTTGACATAGATTGATTAGCACTCTCTATCGTGATGTCATTTGTCGAGATATCTCCAATTTCATCGTTCTTTTTACATTTTAATTTTTATTCGCTTTGTGTTTTATCGATCCCTGCGATAAGTAACGAGGGATTATTGGAAAAAGTATTACTAAAAAGTTATTTTTATCAGCTTTATCCAATTCGAAAGATTTTCTAACTCACCGATTTTGAGGTACGATTGAAAGAGTTGCGTTTCTAAAAGTCTTGGTACTTTCGAAAATTGTTCGATATCTGGAAATAAAAAATGTTTTACAAAATTGGTTTCAATTTAAAAAATGAAGAAAATTTTTTAAGTTCAATCAAAAACTTACTTTTGATAGTTTGTAGATAAAAGATCCACTAGTTACTATATATCACTTTCAATATCACAGTCAAGCACTTATATTTGGAGATCAAAAATTTGGTTTCAGAGTGTTCTGGAAATGAATCTTCGGCTTGATTTTAAGGGATGTCTGTCAATATTGATGCCAATGATGACGTGATGATGTTCAAGTGATCGCTTCTTCATCAATCGGGAAAAATTTTCCTGAGAGTGGAAAATCACTTGAGGAGAGTATTGTTGAGTCTTGGGTAGAAATTCTTCTTTTCTGGAACACATTTATGTAGGTCTTCCGTGGTGATGAGATCGACCAACTAAAGTTTGTCTTCCAGAAGTTAATTGTTGATTTTCAATTGTCAGTTGTTCATTTCTAATTGTCAATTGCCAATTTTTTAATTGTATTGCGATGGTGTTTAATGTAGATTAGAGGGACGAGAGTTGGCCTAGCGACAGATTCGCCGGATCCAATTTACGACCCGGTCAGATCGAGCCTTGTGTAAAGGCCGAAGACCGGCCAACACTGGAGAGGAAAACTCTCTTCGCGAGTTGCTAGGATTGCTTGAGATCTGCTTGAGAAGGGAGATTATTTCGCATTCAAGAGAGAATTACGATAATTTTCACTTGGATTTAGAAGTCCCAAGTATTTTTTCATCTTTATACTAAATTTTGGGAAACAAATGAACGTTGTTGGGTTGGATAGTCTCTTTTCAGAGTACAAAAAAGTTTAGAAAATTAAAAAGAAATTTTATTATAGAAAACGAGAATACGATTTAGTTTTGCAGATCCTTCTGGTCACTAAGTTTTCCTAGATTTTTATTTAAGCGTTTTTTCAATAAGAGCGTTAATATAAATTCGGTCAAAAATAAAAATTCAAGACTTAGAATTGAAAAAACTCTAAATTAGAAAGTTTTAGACTTTTGAATTAAGTCTGCGATCATTGATGAACATTTTTACTTTAGGCTCTTAATTATTGTAAAATTTTCTAGAAATTAGCTTTCAGAATTTAATAAAATGAAAGTTGAAGTTAGAAAAAGGAAAAATTAAAAATGTAAAGACTTCGAAATTAACATTGCCAAACTTTAGTTTTCAAAACAAAACAATTTTAAATATGAACCCGTTAAAAATGGAACAATTTTAGAATATTAGGAGTATTAAGCAGGTAAATAAGAGGTTCTAATTCAAATTCTGAACAAATGGCCATTTTCATCGCTTAGTGTTAAAAATAATTAACAATACTTCATTGTTTATGATAATTATAATTTTAATATATTCTCAATTTTCATCAGTTTTTTGTTCTTTCCAAGTACAATCATACAATTTTTTGGCACGATATAAATAATTTTACATAATTCGAAGCTTTATAATTAATAATTAGAAGCCTTTTAAATCGGGTAATTAAGCTGAATTGACATTCGTCATAAAAGAAATTAAATTTGAAAATTTCTAGAATTAAAAATGTAAATACTTTTCAATTCAGGAAAATTAAATTTTCTGGATGTAAATCATTTTCTTAAATTAATTTATTGAATATATTATATCATAAGGTAAAAATTCGACAAAAAATTTCAAAAATTGGGGAATTCTATTTTTGAAGCATATGCAGATATTGGAATAGTATCTATTCACATCTACGTAATTTTTTAAGCCGTTTTATAAAAATAAAATCAGTAAGTAATAGAAAAGTTTATGTTAACAATAAGTTTACAGAAAAATATGTATTTTAATTTTGTTTTGAATTGTATTTTGTATTTTTGATAAGAAAAAATCGAATTCCTTTTTGTAATTGGTTAATTTTCTTACTGAAATTTAATATTGAAAATGTCAATTTTTTTCACAATGAAATTGTTCATTTTCGTTAATATTTTAGAAAACTAAACAATCTTTTCAAGTTCATAATAATTTTTTGTAATACAGAAGACTTTTTCGAACTTCAAATAATTGTAAGTTTTTCTCTCAATCAGAGCAAAACAAATTTAAAAAGATAAATTTAATGTAATATTAAAATTATAGAGTATTTCACAGCCACAATAAATATAAATCCTATAATTTAACAACCTAGCAAAATAAATTTTAAATGCATTCCGATTTTTTAAAATTTCAAGTGAAACTAAAAAAAGTTTTTTGAGAATTAAATTACAATCAAACATAATTTATTTTATTACTCATTT
This sequence comes from Belonocnema kinseyi, assembly GCF_010883055.1. Classification (NCBI taxonomy): domain Eukaryota; kingdom Metazoa; phylum Arthropoda; class Insecta; order Hymenoptera; family Cynipidae; genus Belonocnema; species Belonocnema kinseyi. Next base: position 115,408,584 of record NC_046661.1, on the reverse strand, counting down.
CATTTGTACTGCATTGAGTCGATAAAACCAACAAATCATTATAGGTAATACGAAATAACGTATAATTTGTTCAGTGTTACGAAAACTTTTTGATATGACAGTCCATAAAAAAATTAGAGATGTGGGTTAAGGAGATGTACATAAATTATTTCGCCACTCAGGAGGAAATAAAGGGTGGGACTGAATTTGATAATTTGTGACAAGGTAGTCGTAGTCAGAATATTGGTTCAGTCAATTCCTTACCAATAAATTGCCACATCTCAAATAAAGTTATTTATAGCTACTTTATATTTTGTACTTTGCATTATAATGGTAGATAATGTTTTTATTTAATAACGGTACATAATAATTTGTTATTCCAAGGAATCTCGCCAGTCTGTACAAATTTAATTTAACTTCCTTTTTGCAAGTCTTCAGTCTATAACCAATACGAACAATAGCTTACTAATTTTAAGTTATAATTGGACATAATATAACAAATTATTTTTAAATACAAAGCAAAGGACAGTTTTTCACAATATTGCAGTTTGAGATCTTCAAGATCTCGGAAAAGTAAAAAAGGTAAAAAAAATAATATCAATATGTCCTACGTAATACAGCTTATAAATATTATGAATCAGTTTTTATATTTTACATTTAGAACAAAATTAATAAAATAATAATAAATATATCATGAATAATTCTTAAGTTTTTAATTTATTTTCTAAAATCTTTTTTTTGTTCATTTAAAAATTAGAATTTCGGCCCCATAACTGGAAATATGCGACATCTGCCTCTGAGGGTGCTAACTCGCTGATAAATAATAGGTCGATAAAAAACACTTTATAGTTTTACATGACTTGAGTTTAAGTTCTAGTTTTAATTTTGATAGTGAATCAATATTTGGGTCAGGAATGAAATGAACATTTTCACGCACTTTAGCTAAATTAAAAGTTAAATCAGAATTTTAAGTTAATTTAGAGTTTTAATTCAGTTAAAATTATAAAATTACTTTAAAAAATAATCATTTAAGAATTGTTTAACTTACCTAGAAGGCGAGAAAAGAACGATAGGACAACCGGAATAAATGCTGCTTTCAGCCCCTCAGTTCTTCTGAAATAGCACAATATTTTAGAAGTATATATATTTTTATAAAATGATAAATATACTTTTAATATTTTATCATGTTATGAAATCTCTTCCTAAACAAGAAATTTTCGAACAATGAAAGTTTTTGTTTCAATTTTTTTTAGATAACTTTTACCAATAAAACGAAGACCTTTTTAATTTTCAAGTTTCATAAACCTTTGGATTGGATTTGTTGAAGAAAATCAAAGTATATTTCAATAATTAAAGTGTTACAAATAAAAGAAGTAAAAGAGAGGGTACAAACCTAATGAGCAATACTTAGTAACTAACTATAAAGAACTAAACCAAATTTTACAGCCCTTGAGGCTTTTTAATTCCTTGGCTTACCAGAAAATGTAAAAAAAACTATTAAGGCTGAAAAAATGGTTTGAAAGGACCGCAGAGATCATTTTTATCCGCATTCTGTATTTTTATCCGAATTTAGGGTAAAAGAAATCTTTGAAATTAACTTTGTTAATGAAAAAGAAGGTGCCAGTTAAGGGTTCACTTACTGTTTCGTAAGTGGAGATTGTTACTGCAGAATGAGCGCAGGACTTGTGCCGAAGGAAAAGCCCGAGTCCGCCCTTATAAGCGCCGAGAACACAGGGGTAATGTTGAGCAGCTAAGACGTGCTCATTAAACATGTTGCCCGAGTGGATGTCAAGTCTGTTAAACGCTGCATGGCTAATGTTCGTCTAAGACAAAAAGGGGTAGTCAGTCGACCGTGCGTTTATTATACCTTGGCGCTTAATTGGATTTCATCTTATTTTGAAGATCTCTTCCCTCCTCAAGACCCTTGTTAGCTCAACATTTATTACCCTTTTTTAAATCTGATCCCGGAACCAAGACGTCCATCGATTAATGCACTTGAGTGTTAAGATCTAAATTAAACAAGGAAGTATAAATTGGACAAGAGTGGTCTGAAGTTTAGCTTAGCGACAACGAGTATCCGATTTCACCTCATAATTATCACTCGTGACGTCAACTTAAATATATTTTCGAAAATAATCAGGTTGACATCTTGAGGTTCCATCTAAAACCTGAACCTCTCATCAGGATGTTCTAGAATTATCCACTGTTCTATACTTAAAGTCCTTCTGGCTTTCATTCATAATTATTAATCTCTCCTTTTACGACCCTAAATCCATTCAGTAGTTTAAATATATATAATTGAATTCGTGAAAGATCAGGAAAAGCTTTCCCCCTTTTCTTTTGAACAAGTTTTAGATTGGAGGATAAAAAGATAAAAGTCGCGAATAATATTACATGAAACATCATTCATGAAGCTAAAAATAGGAGGAGGATTCGTGTTATGAATGAAAATACTAAAAATGAAAGAGATAAAAGCAAATGCCAAACTTTCGTGGTAGACGACCATAAAAGAAAGGCAGTCGGCGTGAATGACTATAAAAGTCAGTTGAATTTAGTGTTTTCGACCAAAACTACTTTTCCAACGTATAAACCCTCTTGGTATATCGATTGCAGTAAAGTGTATGGAACATGATGCTATCGCAGGTCAGTGGCCCTTGATTTATGCATGCAAAAAATAAAAATATGCACAATGTCGGTACAAAGAGTATACGAATTCTTGAAGAATGAATAGCGAAAAACGTTTGACAACATATCAACTTAAATCAATTCTAAAATAATAAAGGCATTATTCTTTAATAAAAAGATAGAATGTTAACAGATGTGAAATTCTGAACCCCATTTTTATGCTCAAGAAGACTTTGATTGCATGATTGAAGATTTTTTTAATTCTAAGACTTTGGTTTAAATTTGTACTTCATCAATTATACTCGTAGAAATATCAAACACAAAGTTTGGCAATTGGTCCACTTTGCGCTAATTCATTCCATCAGGTTGTGAATTTTGTGACAATAGCGGTAGAATCAACCAACTGAGCTGTAACATTTTTTTAAACCTACAAAAAAATGGCATTTTACTGCCCATAAATATGCACTTCCCGCCGACATTTTGTCTGCAACTAAAGGAGCAGAGCGTTCACGTGATTCTTCCTTTAAGCTGCTACCATCTATAACAAATCCAATGTTGTTCCTAAGAAAGACATGCCACCATGAAATGGTCCCAGCTTAAAAATGATGGACCTCAATTCCGAATCTTCTGCACTACAAGCTATGATGTCGCCAGCTTTTGGGTACAGAGATTGGTCAAATGTTACTTTACAATATTTATGTTGCAGAGAATTGCTTTCTTCAAGCGCAGCATAAAAAACTATGTATCTGGTGTCTTAATTACTTTTCGGGGCATTTTAGAAAATGTAAGGCAAAACAATCGTGAAGGAGAATATTTCAGATCTCCCAGTTGGCAGTAACGCTACCCAGTAAATGAAAACAGATTCAAAAGAATTTAAAATTAATAGGAAGCGGCAGGATTTATAATCCGGTTTGTGGTACTGTCCACATTCATGCATGTTTTAGTAGGTTGCAATTACGCCGAATCCCGAATATAATAATCAGAATAAATGTCTGGTTTTATCCGTATTATTTCTTCACGTCTTTTTTTTTTAAGTTGTGTTTGGTAAGATTTTCCTTAGGTTAATTCCAGAAATGAAATGGTTTAGTGTTTAATAATAAAATACTCATGAATCCGAAAAGTTCCACAAACCGGATTATAAATACCGCCAATCCCTATTAACTTTAAATTCTTTTGAATCTGATTTCATTTACTGTGTACTGCAGCAGAAATTGGATTCACTTCTAATACATTTTTGCTTTGTATACTTTTAGGGCCTGGAGTTTGGTTTTTGATAAGACCTGACGGAAATGTATCCAACGCCACTTTGTTGGACGAGTTGTGTATCGGAAACTACCACACACCTGGGAATATTTTCGAAAGACCGAACTGAAAATAAAGGAATGACGCAATGAATTCCACCTATTGCATGGAATGTTATCAGCTGAATTTGGTATCTAATGATGTACTTGATGTAGCATATATGAAGAATTATTTTTAGGTTCTTCATTTAGAGAATGCCTACTGAAAAAATACCGACTATGATGTAACGAATCGTTAACCAGCAACCCTTTTATTTCTGTTAAAACTCTTCTTTTTATAACTGAATAATAATAAACTTAGTTGATGAATTTTTTCATTATCTTAAAACTCTTCGAATAGGGAATTCGTTATAAACATTGTCTTCATTATGTCTTCAGATCAACAGTTATCGTAGAAGAACAAAGGACCCCGCACAAAATACATTGCAAAAATGTCTCCGTCAAGTTGGTTGACAATTTCAGAAAATAATGTTCTCGGCATACCGAACAAAAGTTCTCTGTGGCATTTCAAGATCCTATGCCTAGTCTCCGAGCTATGGGATCTAGAATTGCCAGATTTTGAAGTATTATGGGACTATGCGTAGAATAAGTTCGAGATAAATCTTAAAGTACATTAGAGATTTTATCAGGTTTAATTAATAAAAGAATGTTATTTAATCACAGTGTTAATCCTCTGTCTCGAAAACAAGGCATGGAAAACTCTTAAAAGTTTTAGAAGATTCTGGAAAACTCGTTTAAATACTACATTTCGTGGACTATTTTAATCTATAGTGTGATATATCTCGATATAGAGGCTAGATACATGAAAATGTTTCAGGAAAAAGTTGTCGGGGGCAAATGGGATTACACAAAGGTACTATTGACTTTGAACTTGAATAGGATTTCAAGGTTATTTGAAGGTCAATGTGATTTTTTAAAATGGAAGCCGTTATTTTTACCCCAGACTTGAAAAGACGGGAAATGATAATTTCGTAAAGCTCATACCATGGTCAAGTGAAGATTAAATATGCAAAAATAGGTGAATTTTTTTAATACTCCCTATTTTTAGCACTAACAATGAACAACGACGTGGACGTAACAGGATTATGTTCCCTTTGGGGTGCTTGATTACAGTAAATACCCTTGCTTCTCACTAGTTGAGGTACTTGACTACAGTAAATTCCCTTATCTCTCACTAGTCGGGTGTGGTCTCAATAGTAAGAAGCAAGGGACTTGCTCCACGTCGTTGTTCCTAGGTAGTTCCAAAAATAGGAAGTATTCAAAACTACAACAGAATTCAGCCATTTTTGCATGTTTGCACATACTAATCGAGAAAAAGTCTCGTTCAATTGTCAGAATTATCCCTGCTGGAAGTAAATGGATAGAGTCTCTATCCTTTTGAATCATTTCCTACCTTTAAAATTAAAATGGAAAGAACCGATGTATCCATCTTGATCCCTGGTCTATCACTTCGATCATTTTCTATCTTTCAGCCAACCTATAATCACATCTATTCTTCTGAATCCCAATCTTCCTATCCATGTCTATCTGCCATTTATCCACATGTATCCTTTTCTTTCTACTCCCAATCCCTATCCTAGTGTTTCTTTCCAAATTAATCCTTCCCTTAAACACGCTCATCTTTTTCTACCCATTGGGCTATACAAATCTTGTCTTCCTTTTTCAATCCCTACTTTTTCTTATCTTATTGATTCTTTTTCTATCTTTTTTAAAATCGGAGATAACCTTATCTTCTTGAATCCCAGATTTTCTATCTACCATAAATGAATCCACGGCTTATCCACCTCTATACTATTCTATCCGTTAACCAATCTTAATTTTCGTCTATCTTTTTTAATCCATATTTTCCTGTCCAAGTGAATTAGTGTTGCCGTCGAGCGAGGCCTTGACGTTTTCAAGGCAAGACAAGACGAGCCTTACGTGCTGTCTTGAATTGATCGTCTTGTGTCTTCCTTGAAAATGCCGAGGCCTCGAAATGCGAGACCTTGCCTTGGGCTTGTCTTGCCGTCTTGAGTTTTCACTGCCAAATGTGGAAACATCAACATTTAATGAAAATGCCGTAGTCTGAAGCTCCACTTGCCCTGACCCTTCTCAGCGCTTAACGAAAATCCCGTAATCTGAGACGCCAGCCTCCCCGGCCCTTCTCGGCAGGGGTTCCTTCCCTGTAAGCTGAACGAATATACGCATCCATTTTTTTTAAAGTTTCTGAAGTAACGATATTGTAAATATAAAATTCGGAATCGGCAAGTTTTCACGATTTCCGGGATATGTAATGTGTCTAAGAAACTTGAAAAATTGAATACGCTTAATGTATGAAGCAGACCTAATCCATCTCAAATCAAACAGCTTCTAGTTATCTAAATTTTGGTCTAGTTAGAAAAGGGCTGACCATATCGAAGTTGAGATAAGTAAAATCCAAAATCGCATCTTATGCGCGTAAAGCCTATCCCAAGGTATTGAAAATGTAACATATTTTAGCATAACGCCTAAACGGTTCTGACAATTTTTTTCAAAAACTGAAACACAGTTGAAGGACGCAATACAGAAATTCTGTGAAAATTTCAGAATTTTTATCCATTTCGTTTATGAAGTAGAGGCCTGAAAGTATGAAAGAACAGAGAGGCCCGATAGGTTAGGCATTATCACACGCATTCAGTTGATCGACATGAAGTTGGAGCGCCTTCAATTGTTCTTCGCATGGATAGCTGTTTTTCTAAATTCATCCGCATAATACCTTAAGCATCTATACCTTTTGATCTAATCGAGTTTGTGGGATGCAAAGTGTGCATTTGGGAAGGATTGAATATCTCTAACTTTTTCTATCCATACGTTTCTATCTTCTTACATCTTTTTACTGCCAAAAGGGATGGCCTTAGCTCGTCTCATTTCCACGAAAGTATTAGTTCAGCCGACCGATGTAGACTAAATTTGACACTTGTCAAGTAACTTGTTTTTTTTTTTATTCTGCTCATGATAAATGGAAGTAAATGTCGTTTTCTTTATTTATTTCATATTTCCCTTTCAGTATTTGACATCCAAAACTTCAAAATTTAAAATAAGTAGGACATATCGAAAAATCTTTGGGAACCGAGGGAAGTTGAGAAAGGTTACCGATTTTCTCGGCTCGAATGCAACACTATTTACGAAATGGCCATTTTCCGCCTTTTCAAGTCCGGGGTAAAAATAACGGTTTCTATTTAAAAAAATATCTTTGACCTCTAAATGACCTTGAAAATTCCATTCAAGGTCAAAGCCATTAGTACCTTTGCATAACCTCCTTTGCCCCCGAAAAATTTTGATTGAAACATTTTGATGTGTCTAGCCTCTATTTCGAGATATGTCATAATATAGATTAAAATAGTCCACGAAGTGCTGCATTTAAACGAGTTTTCCAGAATTTCCCAAGAGTTTCAGAGTGTTCCGTACCTTTTTTCGAGACGGAGGCTTCACACTATTATTAAATATCATTTTTCTATTAATTACATATTATAAAATCTCTAACGTATCTCTAATACCGAGAACATTATTTTTGAAAATTTCAGCTAATTTGACGGATACATTTTTGCAATGTGTTTTGTGTGGGGTAATTTCTCCGACTTAAAATTCTATATCCTGTTTTTTTTTTGAAGAACCTTCTAACGAAAAACAGAATAGTCTACGTTTGGCAGCCAATGAATGGACTGGTGATCCATTTATTTCTTGAAAATATTCATATGTTTCAGAACTGCAGATCCTACATGGAAAAAAATCTGGGTGGAGGAGGGTACCAGCATCGACATATAAAAATGGACAGTGAACGCTGTGGGGAGAACTGTAATGGGCTCTAGAGAGAAAATATATAAGACGTATACGTATCTCTTTCTAGATAAAGCTGATTAGTCGAAAATATTTTCGTTGGGTGAAGTTTGGTGCAGCACAGGACCGTGCTTTGTGTCGTGAGTGCCCCAATAATGTGACGTTTATTGTAATTTTCAGAATTGATTTATTTATAATTTATTTCATTATGATTTATTGTAAATAAATATTAAAAATTTTGGTAGCCTGTGTAGTTTGTGGGCGTTGTAAAGACGTTTATATGGGGATATGTTTTCATACAAAAACAAAACTTCAAAATTAGAAGTATTGTATCTATGTAATACAAATGGTTATTTTTTAAATTGTAGAAATATTGTCCATTGCATTTTAATGTTATTTTATCGCTATGTTCCCTTTAAATGATGAGGACAGAATGGAGGCCTGGTGTTCTGCAATGCATTTGCCTAGAGAAAGAGTGGTAAAGTATTGGAGACTTTGCAGCGTGCATTTCAACGCAGGTTCTTGTAAGCAAAAATTCGAAATTTCAACAAAGAAGAATGACTTTTGAACAAAATTGAAGCATATTCAACAAAATAATTAAATTTTAAACCAAGTGATGAAATATGTAACCAAAAAATAAAGAGTTAACCAACAATTGAAAAGCAGACTTTTTAATCGCAAATAATGAAATTTCATAACCAAAAATAATTTGATTTTCTTACTGGGCTCTACTATTTTAGTTCGCATTCAAGTGAAGAAGCGGGAAAAGGTGGGAATAATTAAATAGAATTTTGTTTATAATTGTTTTTTTTAAATCAACCGTACAGAATATTCAGACAATACCCGGGGCCACCGATTCACTTGACACAGTCCTGGAATAGATAAAGGCAGGTTTCATCTTATATGCCTTTTTCTCTCTCTAGAGTCCATTTCCGTTCTCCCCAAAGCGTTACCGGTCCATTTCTATATGTCGATGGGTACCAGATGTCATAGAACCAATATTGTTTTGGGAACCTGCAGCAAAGATATTATCTTTGTCTGTAGTGAGGGACGCGCTAAAGGCGATGTGGCAAGAAACACGACAAACACTAAGCATATCGAAGGTACCGAAGCGTGAAGCTAAAGCAAATTTCAATAACTGTACAGTATCCGTTGTTGGAACGGAAGTATCGGTCTTTTCTCATTCGACCAATCCGCACTCAGCTGCCTGTTTGGCGCGTCCCTCACGACAGGGTCCCTAATACTATCAGCGTGGGCTGGACATCTATCGGTTCGAAAATTGAACTACGGTAATTCAATTTTTCAGGGGCCCGCTTGCTTCGACTAGCGGACGCACGACGTACCAGTGTCCAGATAACATTGATTTTGCGGATGCGAGACCAGAATAATTCCACACGGGGAACGCTGGACACGTGGGCCCCAGTAGAATTGAACCACCGTAGTTCCATTTTCGAAGCGATAGAGGTCTCACCCACGCGAACAATATTGGTTGCACGGTATCTGGTACCCGCCTACGCCCAGATTTTTTCCGTGTATATTTAAAAAGTTACAAACTATAGATTTATTATTTGCAATATTATGAATTAATCATCATTTATATCGAGTTTATACGTCCGGTTCGTCCTTAAGTTTTTAACACAGACGAGTCTAAACATACGGACTACCAGACTCCCAGACACAACAGCGAGCCAACATATGGCAGGTCCACTCCACGACTGCAGGAGGCACACCGTGTGCGATCATGGCCGCCCTGATCACCTCTCCAGATGTGCAGCAAAAGGCTCCTTCGATATCCATGAAGGTTCGAATCACGAGGCCTTTCTGCTTCAGTTGTCCTTCAATTAGGTTGAATGCTATGCTTAGGGCCATCTCATTCGAGTCACCAGCCCTATAGGCGTGTTTTTGCCTATGAAGAGGACTACTTGACATCCGTCGGAACACAACCCAACGCCAGACTAGCCCTAGCAAGTCTCACAATCGGCCCTATGATGATTTCACCAGCCCTGTAAGAGGCATGGATATATGCCATCCAGAACAGGAGACTTGTAAGGGCTGAAGGACTTCAGGGCCCACCTGACCCTGACTGGAGTAACAATCTCGTTGGCTAGCCGACGTTTCCAGCGCAATGGGCCGCGCGCGGCTTTGATTGCCTCGGAGGTGTCGTCCCCTCTTCTCCTATCTCTGTGATGCCCGGAAAATGTGCCTTGATCAGGTGAGCCAAGGTATCCCCGTCAGACTCTGAGTCTCTGATTTCGAGAAAGTAGCTTGTCCAGTCTGGTCGCCTCTGCTCCTTTTTCTATATCAGTGGAAAAGTTGGCCCAGTTTTCATGTTTTGCCTTACGTATTGCACGTCTGAACCTCTCTCTCGTTTCCCTACGAAGCTCTTCGAGTTTCACGTGTGCCTCCAGCCTTTCGAAATTTTTAAGGTCAACAATTACTTTCATAAGTAAATTTGATGGCTTCCGTGAAAATCTCGGCCGCCATCGCCAGGGTATCGACGTCTCTAATTGATCTAGGCATTCCTAAAAGTGCACTTCTTAGTACCGTGGAAAACTGACCCTTGTCCGTTCTTAGATTTCTGACCCATTTAGGGCCGATGGGTACAGCGGATTCCAACACGAACTCTCTCTGTGAGTGATCTAAGAGAGTGGGTTCATCTGAGACTCTCCACTTCTTGATGTTATCTGTAAAACTACTGGTACAGAGAGTGATGTCAATGACTTCCTTCCTGATTGAATTATGAAACGTCGGGGTGTTCCCCATATTAATAATATCTAAGTCATTGGTGATTAGGATATCCGTGCTGCCCCACAAATTATGGTGGGAGCTAGCATCGCACCCCAGCAGAAAAGGGAGACCCCTTACCTTGCAGTATTCCACCTCTTTACGTACCTCCACTGGTGGATTGGTATCACTGTCATATGGAAAGTAAGCCGATCCCATGATTAGCCTTTTATTCCTTTAAAATACATGACTATCATCACCAGGTCTGTAGAACATAGATCGAGCAGCGTGACGACGTTGACTCCCTTCGCCAGTATGTAAGCCCTTGGATTGGCCGCCTTGGGATCCTTCCCAAATGCACACTTTGCATCCCACAAACTCAATCTTTTTCTTTCCACGCCCTATCCGTCGCGTGTACTTAGATCCATCTCTTTGTATCCCTGACTCTATCCCTTACAGTCACAAACATCTATCTTTTTCTATCCATGGTGTTCACAATCGTCTATCTTTCTCTATCACTAACTCTATCCCTTGTGGCCCCATGGTTCTGTCTTTTTCCATCTTTTTTGTTCACAAATGCCTATCTTTATCTATCCCAGACTATTGTGCTAAATACAAATTTTATGCATATACATTATTTTGAGGTAACGTCGTTTTTTATCTCTGCCTTTCGGATAATCTGGAAATTATTTATGAAATAAACTTTTATGATTTCCTGCAAACAAAGTTAGTTCCGGGAGATTAGTTACTATGTTTATTTGTAAGTCCAATGTATTCGGCCAAAAATATTGTGTTGTTTGGAAGTTACGCTCGGGTGAATTGTAAAACACATAACCTCGAAATATACACGCACGTTGTTAGCAATATCAAAAATTTTTTGTTAAAAAAACACAAACAAAGTTTGTGGGGACGTCCGTTAGCATGTTCGCAATCATTTCCGAAATTTTAAAGGCAAAATATTTCTTATCCTCGGAAAAAAGCCGGGGGAATCTAACACTTAAAAAATCGATATTATTTTCTAAGCGCTATGCAGATTAATCAAATTTTGCTAAATTAAAACTTTTTTTAATTAGCCTACAAAAAAGTGTATGGGGCGTTCGTTAGCATGTTCGCTATCATTTCCCAAATTTTTAAGACACAATATTTATTATTCTAGAAAAAAATCCGGGGGAACTTAAAACTGGTAAAATCGACAATTTTCTAAGTATCACATGTCCTTAAGCAAAATAGTATTAAACCAGCAAGAGTTTATATGCCTGAAACAAAATTCCCTAGCTTTACGACTTACTAGTCAAAGTTTAAACTCTGCAAAGGCGTCTGCTGACCCTCCAGTCAGTGCCGTAACGGGGAATTTTGACGCCCTGGGCAAAAGTAGATCAGTGCGCCATTCATATACCCCCCCCCCCCTCAACTCTCCATGCAAAAAAATCATTTTAATTTCATGGTCAAAATTATAAATGCAATGAATTAGTAAAATATGATCATTTTATTTCAAATACATTTTTATAAAATTTACAATAATATGTAAAAAATATCAAAATAAGTATGACTAATTTCTAAAATCACACTAACAACTTCTGTCTCCTTGCGTTCACGCTTGCAAATCAATCTATCAGGTCATCATATTTAAGGAACTTTGCGATTTCGATTTCAATTGACAACTTAGCCAAACTTGTTAATCGTATTTGTCCCATAGTTGATCTTAAATAGGTTTTGATTAACTTAAGTTTACTAAAACTTCTTTCATTAGAAGCAACCGTAACTGGAAACGTTAAAAATAAGCGCAGTGCAATGCACAGATTCGGATATTATTCAGTTAAATTCAAATCAAAAAGCAGTTGCAACACATCTAAAGGTGAACAAGAAAAGAAGTCGGAAGTGAGCTTCGGCGCTTGATGTTCAAAGCTTTCGATTTCACATTGAATATCAAACTCGTCTAAATCCTGATCATATCTATGTGCTAATGCTTCTGCATCTTTTTTTTAGATCTGCAACGCTTTTTTCTTTTAAAGTATCCCCATGAAGAAAGGAAAAATTGTTAACAACTTGTTTTGTATCCGCGAAACGCCATTTTATTTGTGTTAATAACGTGTCTAGAACTTGATTTATTTGCAGCTCAAATTTTTGTTTTAAAGTTTGATGAAAACCATCATCTTCTGATTCATCTAAGTCCATTTTCTTTGCTTTACGGTTTCTCTTATTGGGAAAGCTAGCTTGGATACCTACACTCTCTGCTATTTTTACCGAATTTTCAATTTCAGAATTAAACCCTTCGCCACGCATTTTCTGTAAAGTATTGCAAAGTCTGTCGAGCAATTTCATCGACTTATCTAGTGTCATGCCTTTGGATTGTAATGCTTTGTTAATTACATTAATTTTTTGGAGAATTTTGTTCCAAATCAGAAGAGTACAAATAAATTGAAAATTCATTTGAATTATTAAACCTTTTGCGGTTGCCATAGCATCTGGATTTGACTGATCACACGAATATTTATGTAATTCTTCAAAAATCTCCGCAAAATGCAAACAAAAAGCTTTAATTGAATTAGATCTTGCGGACCACCTCGTATCAGATAAACGTTTTATTGTCAGTTTTAATTTCTTCATCAAATGTTCCCAACGCGAGGTTGAACCGGAGAAAAATGTGTACACTACTTCTATAATCCCAAAAACGTGACCATTTCTGGGGTAACAGAAGCTGCGTTATTTCCGACCAAATTTAAACTATGAGTCTCACAAGGAACGTACGTGGTATATTTATTTAGATTTAAAATTCGACTTTGAACTCCTTGATATTTTCCCGCCATGTTTGCCCTATTGTCGTATCCTTGCCCTCTAACATCATTTATATTTAAGTTATCTTCTTGTAATTTGCCGAGAATTTCTGATGCTAAACATATTCCCGTTTTTTCATGGGACTCTATAAAGTCAATAAAACTTTCCTCTACACTAATTTTTTTATTTTCATCTAAGTGAACATTGCGTATGATTTCAGATATTTGCTCTTTGCGCGAGATGTCAGGTGTGCAGTCAAATAAAATAGAGAAATATTTAGCTTTTCTTATTTTATTTTTGATCACTTTTGAAACTCTATTACCCAATAACTCAATTACCTCGTTTTGTATTTTTGGAGAAAAATAAGATACAGAACCCTTTTTATGATTTTCAATGCTGACTTTCAAAGTTGGATTATAATGACTGGCAAATTTGATTAAATTTAAAAATATACCTGCTTGAGGATTTCCAATTTGTTCAACTGATTCTCTAAGCGCTAGATTACTTGAAGCACAAAATAAAATAGCGTCAATAATGACTTTTAAAATTTCACGCCACTTCTTTTTTTCTTCCTCAAATTGACTGATTACGTAATCATTAATAAGGACATTATTTTTAATATTTTTTTCAAGAAGCTTCCACTTAACATAATTGTCACGATGAGCAACGGAATTTTCATGATCTGGTAATGTGGGACTCAAATGTTTCCAGTCATTAAATCCCTCCGCCGAATTCGCTAAATGCTTTGAACGATCAGAATCACCAAACACTAAGCAAGGAAAACAGAAAATTGCATTTTTATTTTTACAATAAATAAGCCACTTTCTTTCAATTTTCTCGCCATTTTGTTGCTTATCTAAAAACCAGTCTTTTGTGAACCTTCTTCCCGATGCATTCTTTGGTAATTCCTTAAAATCTATGTCATTACCTTGATCTGGACCATGAGCAACAGGTATTTGTTTAATTTTATCAGACGTTGGAGGCCACGAAGTTGGATCGTTATAATTTATAGATAGTGTGTCAATCGGAACTTCTGGCTCTTCTATGTTCTTTTCAGAAATTAGAAGCACTTCTGATGGTTTTGATGTTGGAAGTGGTTCCGATGATGAAGATGGAATAGCCTCTTCTGATGACAAAATTGTCGAAATTTGAAGTGCTTTTGATAAGTTTAGAATTGAAAGTTCTTCGGTCCGTGCAATTACAGGTGTTTCCAGTTTATTTACTTGCAATGTAAGAGGAGCCTCAGTTGAAGCCAAAGTCGCTGCAGTAGAAATACATATATATTTGTCCATGAGCTTCCGATTTGCATTTTGTCTGTCTTCCTCTTCTCTTCGTTTGTTTAATTTTCTATATTCGGCACCCGATGGTCTCTCTGACATCGTTGGTTTTATCTAAAAGAGGACTTTTTCTCAACTGAAGACAATGGTAGACTATATTTAAAACTTTCTTAATTTAAATCACGAAAAATCAGTGAAGTCTCACGGATACTTCTGGCCATTTAAATTGTTTAAAGTTCACAGCAAATACGTGACTTTTAAGCTATTTCATTAACACTGTCATTGCTGAAAAAGTTGACCATCAGTAAAAAAATTATGTTGGAATTGTCAAATAAAATCAGAAAGCAGGTAGATTTCATTTTTTCAGCTTAAACTTCTACCAGTAATGCGTTTTTCATTTTCGCTAGTGTTAGTGAAATAGCCTAATTCACTGCATAATTTCTCTATGATTTCACAGGAAAAAAAATAAACTAGCTGTGAATTCGATCTCGGGTGCTTTCAAGTTATAACAAAAAACGAAGAAATGCACACAAACACACACACACACACACACTTTTTAGTTCATTCTTAGTGATTTTTCACTGCTAAAGGTAACCGAAAGAACATTGCTGACCACAGTAATGAAATTGTATGATTTTCAATACATCTTTACTTATAATTTTAAAAGCTGTGTACGTGTTACAATAATTAAAACTTACCTTTAAAAGATGCGATTTTTGATTTACGTATTTGAATACTTCATCAATTATAAAGAAGAAAATTATTCATTCCACATATGAGGCATTATTCCTCAACTGCCCCAACTCAAAAAGTCATGTTTTTCGATTGTCTCTAAATTCTGGGACTATGTTCACCTACCCAACAGTAGTTAATCCACAAACTTATAGACCAGGATTACCAACCCTCCCCAAGTGAGGGGGGGTTGAATTTTCAACCCCAATGCCTGCAGGGGTAGTTTCAAACGCCTGTAACTTCCTTTCTAATTACGCGATTTAAAATTTTTATGAGGGTTTTGGAAAGTGCTTTTTACTCGCTTTCATCCTATTTTATTATTTTTAACAAAAAAAATTGTGTAAACATTTTTTTCAGTAAATCATTTGTTTATTTAACTTTTTTCGCAATTTAGGCATCTACGATTTTTTTAAATAGTCTCAAAAGAAAGTTTGACTTTTTTACTATGAAAAATGTCTAATAAGAAAATGGACAAATTGAAATTCATTGAGTTACAGAGCCGGTTG
>NC_046661.1:115390379-115392770 GCF_010883055.1 Belonocnema kinseyi | reverse complement strand
ACTACTGTTGGGTAGGCGAACATATTCCCAGAATTTAGAGACAATCGAAAAACATGACTTTTTGAGTTGGGGCAGTTGAGGAATAATGCCCCATATGATGTACGAGCTACGAACACATAAGTTCACTAAAACCAAAAGTTGATATAATCTCCTGTCGCCCGACGAATCTTTAATGTTTTTAAACTGACGAGTTAGCGAGCACCTAGATTATGAAGATATATAAACAACTTTTGAAACGACGCGAAGAGTGTGCCTTTATCAAAATTCTCCAAACTGTGGTTTTGACTTTCGCTTGCTTTTTTTTTTTTTTTAATTTTTCGTGATTTGGACTGCATTTTTTTTTGAAATAATTTCTCGAAGAATATTAATTTTTACTTATTTCCTATTTCCAAAGAAATCGGAATTTATCTTAAATTTACCAAAACCCTCGTTACGGTACTGCCTCCAGTTATAGACTGTTCAAATGATTACAATTGTGTCTGACTTTTACAGTCAGCCACCTATTGGGGACCTGCCGGTACTAAGTCAGGGATGTATGGCAACTAGCGCGCGCCTCGCTAATGATAGACGTGGATAAGCGGAAGATTCGTTTGCATAGAACAACTGGGATTCAAGAAGATAGGGCTACCTCATATTTTAAAAAAAGGTCGAAATGGATTCACTTGGATGGGAACATATCTATTCAAAAGGATAAGACATAACTTTAGTTTGCCCAACGAATAGAAAAGGGTAGAGGTTGATAAGTGGATAAGCTGTGGACTAGTTTATATAGAAAGACTGAGATTCAAGAAGATAGAACTATCTTATATTTCAGAAAAGATGGAAATGGATTCACTTGGATAGGAAAATAGGGATCAATAAAGATAGAAGAAATTTTATAGTGCCCAACGGAGAGAAAAGTGTAAAGGTAGATAAGTGGAGGATTGATTAAGATGGAAAGACTGGGATGCAAGAAGATAGGGCTATCTTATGTTTCAGAAAAAAAATAAATGGATTCACTTAGATAGAAAAAAGGAATTAAAAAGGTAAGACGAAATTTTAGAATGTCTAACGGATATAAAAGGATAGAGGTGGATAAGCTGTGGATTTAGTGGAAATAAAGACTGGGATTTAAGCAGATAAGACTATCTTAGATTTGAGAAAATATAGAAAAAGATTCAATGAGACAAGAACAAAGGGAATGAAAAAGAAAGACAAGATTTTGGATTGCCTAACGGATAGAAAAGGATAGAGGCAAATAAGCTGTGGATTAATTTAGATAGAAAGACTGGGATTCAAGAAGATAGGAATATCTGATATTTCAAAAAAGATGGAAATGGATTCACTTGGATAGGAAAATAGGGATTAAAAAAGATAGACGAAATTTAATATTGTCCAAGGGATAGAAAAGGATAGAGGTGGATGAGCTGTGTATTAATTTAGATAGAAAGACAGAGATTCAAGAAGATAGGGCTATCCTATATTTTAGAAAAGATGTAAATGAATTCACTTGGATAGGAAAATAGGAATTTAAAAAGTTAGACGAAATCTTAGATTGTCTAACGGATATAAAAAGATAGAGACGGATAAGATGTTGATTTTCTTAGATAGAAAGACTGGGATTCAAGTAGATAAGGCTATCTTAGATTTGAGAAAATATAGAAAAAGATTCAATGAGATAAGAACATAGGGATTGAACAAGAAAAACAAAATTTTGGATTGCCTAACGGATAGAAAAAGATAGGCGTGGATAAGCGAAGGATTCATTTGGAAAGAAAAACTAGAATAGGGATTGGGGGTGGAAAGAAAATAATATATGTGGATAAGTGGCAGGTAGACTTGGATAGGAAGATTGGGATTCAGAAGAATAGAGGTGATTGTAGATTGGATGAAAGATAGAAAATGATCGAAGGGTCAGACCTGGAATCAAGATGGATACATCGGTTCTTTCCATTTCATTCTTAAAGATAGAAAATGATTCAAACAGATAGACTCTATCCATTTATTTCCAGCAGGGCTAGCAGCGTCACTCTCTCGTCCCCTCAGACATCCTTGTCATCTTCAACAGAAACTTTTCTTGCAGGAATGCAGTGTATTAGTATGTAACTTACAATTATAAAATATGTAGAATGAGAAAATTCATCAATTAAAAAAAGGTATGAATAATTTGAAGCAAAATTTGAAAAGGGACTTGGGATGGTGACAGCGAAATACTGTAAGTAACTCTGCCCACCCGGTGCGTGACGAATACAGTAGGGCCATTATATGACATTATACGGCACTGCACTCAAATGCCATATATATATATTGAATATTAAGGGCATGTGACACAGCTAAATACCTATATTACCGACCACAGTTTTTCAGTTCACTGAATGTTTTTTTGAACCTAAGAACTTTTTTTGTAAGTAA
>NC_046661.1:115384215-115390279 GCF_010883055.1 Belonocnema kinseyi | reverse complement strand
TACTTACAAAAAAAGTTCTTAGGTTCAAAAAAACATTCAGTGAACTGAAAAACTGTGGTCGGTAATATAGGTATTTAGCTGTGTCACATGCCCTTAAAACTTGGCGATAGTAATCAGATGTAATGGTAAGGCTACGTGTGAGGTTGATAAGGTAGATTTACACTTTGGTACAGGCCGTCCACCTGTAGAAATTCCACCAACAAAACCGATTCCAAAAAGATGAAGTGAGGCTTCGGGGAAAACATTATCTAGTACTCTGTTTCAAGTTTAAAAAATAATTTATCCATAATTGAAATCGTTCAAACAATTTCTTAAAATAATAACGTTGTTTTAACAAATAATTATATCTGAAGATTTAGTTGTTTTTTTTTTTACTTGGAACCAGTATAGTTGCAGGAAATGTTTTTCTTCGAAAAAGTAATCCATGATTTATTAAAATCGAACCATTTTAAAAAATTTTGTAAGAAGCGAAAATTATTACAAAAAATATTGTTAAAGTAATTAGAACGAGTTTCGTGTATAGATTAAAACTCAAGATATCTATAGCGTTCAAGAAAACAAATTTGTCTATATACTATGCTGTTTTAAATGGAAACATTATTCAAAGTTTTAAATATGCTCATCAATTTCTGTTTTTATTTTTCGACTAAAATTTAAAAAATTGTAACAGTGTTTGTAAAATAGAGGGATTAAAAAAATAGTTTTTAAATCTTGTAGAAGATGTTTGATTTGGCTTTTTTGCATACTGTCTGAAAAATTCTAACATTTAACTAATATCAATTAACATTACTTGAAATAATATTGGATAAAATATTATATATTTTTTGTTCAATTCTTAGATTTTTGGAGAAAGAACTCTTAAAAAGGTGCCTAAGTTCTCTATACCAAATTCAAGAAGGCATAAATGCGATCAAAATAGTTTCACTCTTACTTTTTAGCCATACTTCACTTTGTATGTGTACACAATTTAATTTCGTTGAATAATTCAATCGATTTCTAATTCTTCATTTAAAAAGAGAAAAAAATGATTTACTTTCTACTTTGAAGATAGATTTGAAGATTATGACTTGTCTGGTACAGATTGTTCTTCCGATGAATGAAATAATTTGATATATTTCATTAAAGCTTTACGAGTAGAAAACTGTTTCTCGCATATTTCACATTCACATTTCTTTTTTCTCGTCTCTGGCACAATATTGTGTACATTTTTAAGACGTCGAATTAAGTTCAATTTATTGGAAAAAGTAACAGCACAGACTTCGCACTCTTTTATGTTTGCATTTACACGAACACAACTTGACTGTAAAAGCACATGTGCGAACGATACTTCCGAAATGAGGCGAAGATAGCCGACCGGAGGAAAAGATCCCATTCGGTTTGTGCACAGATCCGCTCGTCTGCACACACAGTACTAAAAACGACATGTGTCAGTGAGCAGCGGAAACTTTTTCAAGTACCCCATACATTCAGAAGTGCAGTTCCAGAGTACGATTTCACCTCGAAAAAGAGTAGGATTGGACAGTATAAGGTGTAAATGACGAAGACCAACATTGTTTTAAATATATTTTATAAAACGTCCTATTTTATACAGCATATAAAACAATACTCTGTATTTCATTTTATATTCACACATAGGTGCTATTATGTGTATGTCGTCGGAACCCTCGACGATAGTACATTCAAGTAATAATAACATTACATTCTTCGGCGGGTTAAGGTTAATACTATGAGAATGCACTGACCTTTGTTTTCTTAATGCTGCCAGAATGAGTATTCCCAGTGCTGTGATTGAACTGCTCCGAACTGGCCAACGTTGACTTTTTTGCGTGCATCCTAGCGATTTCCAGTTCGGTTAGATCAGTACTAAGAATGTCGTCCAAGACCCTAGCTTCTGAAGTTGGTTCCACGATAGCAGGTGACTCTGGAGCCACTCGTTCGGTACTTTCGTCCTTCGGTTGGCTCTCAACGTTGTCCATAACTCGAGGTGACTTCGGAGGGGGACCTTTCAAGTTCATAACACGATTATTGGAATTTTCGACGTTCGGTGGGTTCCCTACATTGCGAACAACTGCGTGATTCAAGAACACGGAATCCGTCTTTTCTATAAACTGACCGACGGCCGGATCGTCGAATGTGTTGCCCTCCCAGAAGGTGTCTTCCAGCACTTGGGTGTCGCGTTGCTCCGGAGGAAGGCGAGTTATTCGGGCCTTGACAATTGCTAAGTGCCGGTGAACGTAGTCCTGTTGAGGTGCCAAAGCTGCTGCACGTTCAAGACACTGAGCTGCTAGATCCAATTTTCCACGTTCGACCATGACGACGCAGAGATTGTGCAGACCTTGGATATTCGTCGGGTCCAGTTGCAGTATTCGACGATAGCACTGGAATAGACGATTTTATACAAATCAGTTCTTGCTTCCAGTCTCTAGTCTCTACATTACTTACATTCTCAGCAGCGTCCAAGTCCTTGATATTGTTGATATAAATATCCCCGAGGAGAATTAAGCCCTTCACGTGGTCGGGATGGAATCTGACGAGTTGATTTAGAAAAGGAGCTGCCTCCAGTGGACGATGTTCATCAGCAAGTAGAAGAGCCAAGTTGAAAAGCGCGGACCTGAAATCCTCCTTCAGAGCAACCGCGTTCCTGAACCAACGTTCCGCACTTTCGCTGTCGTGATCATCCATTGCAAGCATTCCCAGATTGAAGTGAACCCTTTCATTATTAGAATCCTGCAACAGAAAAATAGTATATTATGCATCAAGGGGCGGAAACAAACAAATTGATTCAATCTTTAATCAAGTATACTTTCAATTTGAACCAAAAAAATATACTATAAAAGCGATGAATTTTAGAACCAAAAAAACAAATTAAAACAAAAAAATAGTTAAATTATCAATAAAATAAGATTTCAATTCAATTTTCAACGTACACAGATAAATTTTCAACCGAAAAGTTTAATTTTCAACTAGATAATGACATTTTTAACAAAAAATATTATCTTCAGGAGGACGGTACAGCAAAGAAAGAAATAGAAATAGAAGTACAAGGCAAGTAAATTGCTAGCATGAATATTTTCCCTAACTTAATCTTAACTTAATTTTTCCCAATTTAATCTTAATCTTTGAACATTTTTGACATAAAATCATTTATAAGCAGCATAAAATAATTTCAAATTGAAATTTAAAAAAACTTTAATTCATTATCCTTGACAGTTATTTAAATTGCTTCTTATAGAAACTCACTGACCAATAAAATTCCCTGATTTCCCCTGACCTACGGCCACCCTTGATCTGACCTTTTTCTGTGTCATCGAGTTTTTTCCGCCGATCGAAAAACCGCCTCCGTCAAACTTCACGCATTTGAAAAATCACATTTTTCATGGAGTTGTAGACGAGCCGGAAACAAACTGAATGATTTATATCATTTATTCACAAAAAAATTCTCGACTTTAATTTTAAAAGTTTAAAACTAAAGAGTTCCAATTCAAATGTTTCAATTTGCAGTTCACTTTTTACAATTTTAAATGAAAAAAAATAGCTTCAAGAGTTCGAAACTTTGGATAAAATCTTTGAGAATTTTATAAAATGCCGAAAATTTAATGTATCTAAAAATTTGCATTAATTTATCATCAATTATTAATAACTCATCATTTCAAGTTGGTTCAATCACTATTCACTGAGGGTATGTTTTCGTCAAGCCTGAAAAGCAGAACTATGCATCGCCCCACTTTTATAATTTTCTTAGCCTCCTGCCGGTGAACTAATCCGACAGGTGGCGCTCCAATCAGGAAAGCTGATATTTGTATTGTGTTGCATGGACGAGGCTTAGAAATAATTAAATAAATCAGTTTTATCCGAGAAATTCATAAAAGAAGTTCAAGAACGTGTAGTACAGTGAAGATTTTATTTTTTTTATTAAGTCTGTGCAAAATAATGAGTATATATACCATGGGATGTAAGTGTATAGGTTTGTCTTGCCACTCAGGTTACGACAATAATGAAGAAAATAATCACTTTTTTCTCGTATCAAAAGATCTGAATTTTTAACCGTTTTTATCCCATTCAGTTTAGACATTTTTAATTAAGAAAAAGAATTTTTTTAATATTTAGCAAGGTTTGACTGATTATATAAAATAACGAATCATACATAAAATAAAATTTTAGAGAACTAAATTTCAACTTTAAGCGTTACAATTTAATGGCTATTTTTAAACAATTTTTTATTTGAAGTGAAATTATTAATTATAGTATTTTTTGAGATTTCTGGGAAAATTTTAAATGACTATTTTGAAAAATTAATTTTATGGGAATATTGAAAAAGATTTCAAACGACATTAATTGTCAAAAAATAATTTGGGACATTTGAAGTGATTATTTTTAAATTTTCCAGGATTTAATAAAAATGTTAGCAAAAATTACTCATTTAAAAAAATGTAAATTTCTTAACACTGTGAATTAAAATTTTTAAGCTGCTTCAGGTTTTTAGAGGTTTAAGATGACACAAAGATTTTCTTAAGATTCCTGGAAAAATTTTTTACGAATTTTTATTAAAATAATAATTGTAAGGGAACGTTTCAAATAGATTTCAAACCAATTTTTGATATATGAATAAGAATTGAACAATTAATTTAAAAAATTCTCGACTTTAATTTTAAAAGTTTAAAACTAAAAAGTTCCACTTCAAATGTGTCAACTTGCAGTTCAGTTTTTATAATTTGAAATGAACAAAAACTTAGCTTCAAGAGTTCGAAACTTTTGTTTGTAAACCTGAAAAAAGCCGGGAAATGATCATAAATTTGTTATTCAGTTAAAACGGCTACCCTGAATTAGGAACAAAAAATATATATTATTATTTTATTTTAGTTATTATTTTAATAAATATTCACAACTGAAAAGATTTATATACTTGAATAATTCATAATTTTGACAAATATTATATTTATATAAATAACAATTATTTAATAAAAACAATAAAATAAATGATGATATAAAAAATTTAAATCTCAGAATGCTGATCAAAATATTGAATTTTGCCACCATTCAGCTGCTAGTTTTCGTAACGATTTTAGAATGATTAATTACTGTTACGCTTACATTTTCTTAAAAAAAAATATTTCCGTTAAAAATTAAGGAACAGTTTCAAGTTTGGATGCCGAAAAGTGATTTTCAATCGAAAGCGCAAGCGCAACTGCTAAACACAAGGTTAGATTGCTCAAAGAGCGCAAGCGCACATGCCTCGGAGAGCCAAAATTTTGCGCATGCGTTCCAAAAACTACATTATTATTTTCGCATGTTTAAAAAATATTTTCTTGAAATGAAAAATGATGCTGACCTTTCTGAGTAATTTCAAGAGCCTTTCCCTAGCCACCTTTCTGAGTTCGGCCCGTCCCAATTCTTGCAGGAGTATTGCAGAATTTAAAAGGGCCTGCTCATGCTCTGGATCAAACTCGAGAGCTTTGTCCAAATAAGCAAGGGCTTGGGAAGCTTTTCCTTGTTCAAGAAAGACCACTCCCAGCTGAAAGAAACGAATTGATTTTTTTTCGTAAATATCTTCTTGCGATTAACAATTTTAGAAATTATTCTAAATAATTAAGAAGCGGCAGAGCCTATTCTCTCCAGGTGGGGACAGATCAATCAACTTACACTTACACTTTGTACATAGTATAAAGACAAATTGTACGTAAATAATCATAAATTAACATTAAATAGTAAATAATATATAATAATGAATAAAGGTATAAAATTCATATTGCCAAAAATTTCAATAATTTCACAAATATTACCAACTATTAAAAAATAATATATATTTCAAATATTTCGCAAAGATTTTTAAAGATTGCAGAAAGATTTGACAAAGATATCACAAAAATTTCAATGATGTTTTCTCCAAGATTTCACAGTTTTCAAATCTTTCGTAAAGATTTCGGATATACTTGAAAGATTTCACAAAGTTTCAATGATTTCTCAAAGATTTAACAGTTTTCAAATATTTTGCAAAGATTTTGGGTACAAGGACTTCAATGATTTGCCAAAGATTTTAACAATTTCACATTTTTAAAAATAATTT
>NC_046661.1:115369969-115384115 GCF_010883055.1 Belonocnema kinseyi | reverse complement strand
GAAGATTTCCAAAGATTTTACAAATATTTCAAATATTTCGGATAGATTGAAAAGATTTTACAAAGATTTCAATGATTTCGCAAAGATTTAACAGTTTTCAAAGATTTTGCAAAGATTTTTGGTGGATTTAAAAGATTTCACAAAGAATTCAATGATTTCGCTAAGATTTCAACAAATTAAAAAATATACCAAATACTTTACAAATATTTTCAAAGAATTTTTTTATATGATTTCATAAATATATCGGATAGATTAAAAAATGTTAAAAAGGCATCAATGATTTCCCAAGGATTTCAATAATTTCACAAATTTTTCAAAGATTTGCAAAGATTCTACAAAGATTTCAAATATTTCTAATAGATTTAAAAGATTTGAATGATTTTCGAAAGATTTGAATCATTTCAAAAATATGATCAAATATTTGAAATATTTCGCAAATATGATCAAAGATTTCCATAATTTCGAAAATATGATCAAATATTTGAAATTTTTCGCAAAGATGTCGGATAGATTAAAAAGATTTCAAGGACTTGAATGATTTCCCAAATATTTTAACAGTTTACCATGTTTTAAAATAAAGATTTCAATGATTTCCACAAGATTTCTAATATTTCGTATAGATTTAACAAATTTCAAAGAATTTCCAAAGATTTCAATCCATCCAAAATAAGATCAAATATTTCGTAAAGATTTCAGATGGATTTAAAAGATTTCAAATACTTCAATGATTTCCCAAATATTTCAACAATTAAAATTGTTTTTGAATATTTTATCAAGATTTCAATGATTTTCCAAAGATTTTAAGGACTTTCATGAATTCCCAAAGGTTTCAAATATTTCATCAAGATTTCGGATTGACTTAAAAGATTTCAATCATTTCAAAAATACAATGAAGAATTTATCAAATATTTGAAATCTTTTGCAAACATTTCGGATAGATTTAAAAGATTTTACCGACTTCAATTATTTTAAAAAGATTTCAATAATTTCCTAAAGATTTCAAGGATTTCACAAAGATTACAATGAATTTCAAATTATTTTAAAGATTTCAAAAAATTGACAAAGATTTCGGATATATTAAGAAGATTTCACAAAGACATAAATTATTTCCCAAGGATTTCAAGTAGATTTTTGAAAAAATTCAGAAGATCTGATGAATTTAATCATTCTATGTCAGAGGGAGAGCAAATCAATACTTTGCCCCTTCCTTGACGATTTTGTGTGTGTGTGGGGGGGGGGGGGATTGTACACTAGGGCTCCGCCGACTCTGGAAGAATTGGATGCATACGTTGTAATAAATATCAGGATTATTGCTATCGTAGAAAAGCGCCCGTTCGTAAACTTCCTGCGCTTCTTTTGTGCGATTCAGCTTGATTAAAACGTCGCCACGATTGATGTAAGCCTGCGTGTAATCTGCACGCATGCTGATTGCCTGTCGGTAGAGCAGATCAGCTTCCTCCAATCTGGTGGCATTTTTGGCGATGAGATTCGCTAGATTGACGAAAACGTTCAAGTGATTAGGAGCAATCCGAGCTTGGTAAGACTCGCCAGGTTTCGCTTTTGGTAAAAGCGATTTGGCCTGAAACAAGAACATATATATATATATATATATATATATATTTTTTTTTTAAAAGTAATTTATAACCCATAAAAATATTTATTATTCTTGATGACCGGATTAGGTGAGTTAGGGGGTTTCTAGGCTTGGGTTTCCAACTTAACAACATCGAGAACATTCTATAGTTAAAGTGGTTCGTGTCCATGCTAAATTTCTAGAACATTCTTCAAGCTTATTTCTTATCTCAATTAAGTATTTTACGCAAAAATTTGTCCGCTTATATTTTGATATGTCCTTGAATTTGCTACTATGTCATATAGTTATGAGAAAAGTAAGAATGACTTATTAATTCTGAAACTTTGTGACAAAGAGACAGATACATATTATTAGAGATAATGAAACCTACCTTACCAATATCGAGAACATTCTAGAAACTTACCACAGGCACGAAATACTTCAGCTGCAGAATGGTCTCAATTGTCGATAAGTTAGAAATCTTGATCTGGAAAACCCTTTATTAATTTACTGACCGGATTCACAATTCCTCATTAATTTACTGACCGGATTCACAATTTTAGTATCTTATTTTAGATTTTTCTTCGCTTTATTGTTTATTACTGTTTCAGCTTCTTCACACTTTTGAAACAATTTTAATTATTTCCGACTTGTATTCTGCCAATCTATCTAAAAACAATGCAGTAATGTTGTTTCGAAAATCTTGCAATTATTATTGTTGAAAATCTGATTGGCTCTTCATTTCTTGAAGTATGTTTAATATATTAAATTTGAAATTTTGCAACTTAAATATACGGGTGGCTAAATTGAAAGTTTCATATTATCCAGTCCCGTCGCATTCTCCAACGAAAGTACTTATAGGCCGAAAATGATTCAAATGCATGGCACAAGAGTCATAAATGTGAAGTTTTGTACTTTTTTAATTATAAAAGCAGACTTTTTCCCATTTTTTTCTTTATGATCAAGTTTTGAAGTTTTTAGAATGAAAATTGATCAAGCTTTTCTTGTGATGAACGGGAATAATGGGATAATAGTGTTATTTTTGGAAAAAAGTGTATTCACTCTAAAAATAATTTATAAAAAATCCAGCACTATAAGAAATATTAAAAAATTTAGCGAAATAATGAGTAAAAATATGCAATAAAAAACATTTTAACAAAAATCATTGGCAACACGAATTTTGAATAATATTAATAAAATAATTCATAAAACGTGTTATAAAAAAATGTGAAAAAGAATTTAATTCGTTACAATTGTTTTTAAACATCGAAATCTTTTTTTTACTGTGAAAACAATTAATAAATAAGTCTTGCACTATAACAAAAAATTAATTTAAACGAGAGGTAACGAGTAAAATATGACATTAAACTCTTTTTTTAAACGTAATTTATTAGAACCTGAATTTTCAATAATATTAACAAAAGAATTGATTAAAGTGTTGTCAAAAAATTTTAATTAATTTTTATAAATGCATTATAACGAAAGAAATTATTTTCCAGATTTAAAAAGAATTATAAATGTTTATAGTTTAGTTCAATTGAGCGTTAGTTTTAATTTTCAATAATCATTATAAATGTCAATAAAAAGAAAAATTTAATTTAAATTTACTATTTTCACAGTTTACAATATTTATTCTACAGGTCTTTAACATTTTCAAACAAAAATCATCATAAAAATTCACAATTCTGAACAATTTTAGGTTGTTTTACGTTTTACACTGTAAATAGGTATTTTTAATAAAAAATAATTATAATTTATAAATTACAAATTTATCAACACTTCACTTTTTTAGGTTTTGTTAGTATTTCTTTACCGTGAAGCGTTTCTTAAACAAACATCATTATATATAAAGGACCAGAATTTTAAAACAATTTTAGGTCATGGTACCGTTTCACACCTAAAATTGGTATTTAAAAAAAAAATCATAATTTGCACAAGATTTTGAATCTTTTAAAGAATTTTAGACTACATAAGTGTTTTTCGTCGGAAATTGGTAATTTCATTATACAAAGAAAAAATTTCAAAGAAGATTCACAAATTTCAACAAACTTTGGTTGATTCATTTTTTAAACAATTGCAATTCAAATAGTTCGTAAACATTTTTAGGTGCTATTTACATTTTTCATAGTAAATCAGTTATTTTAAACAACATTCATTCCAATTCTATGAAGATTTAACATTTTGAACGATTTTCTGATATGTTAGCGTTTTTGATTGAAATTATTGGTATTTTTTATAACAAATTATTAGATTTCAAAGAATATATACAATTTTCAACAATTTTAGGTTATACGATGAGTTTCACATAAAATTTGTATTTTTAAACAAAGAATCGTTAGATTTAAATCCAAGTATTTTTGTAAAAAATAAAAAAATTCATAAGCTTGAACAATTTCAGATTTTTGTCAAGAAATAAAATTTATATTTAAAAAATATTAGATTCTAATGTAGATTCATGTATTTTTAATAATTTTAGATTATGTTGGAACTTTACATAAAAAATTAGCATTATCAAACAAAAAAGTAATAATAATTTGAGCCAGATGCAGAATATTTTCATAATATTTGATTGTTTTAGTGTTTTTCGTCAAAAATGGTATTTTTAATAAAAAAATTATATTTCAAAGAACATTTAGAACTTTATAACAATTTAGGGTTATGTTGTCGTATAACATCAGAAATGTTATATTTTTAAACAATAAATCATTAGATTTAAATACAATGATTTGGTTTTAAATAATAGTTATTTACGAGCTTGAAAAATTTCTGATTTTGCTCGCGTTTTTCGACGAAAAATAAAATTTTTACTAAAAAATCATTAGATTCATGGTTTTCTTATTCAAGTTACATTCAAATTTTACACGAAAATCGGCATTATTAAATTGAAATCATTATAATCTGAACAAGATTTAGAATCTTAAAAATTTTGGATTATTTAAGTGGATTTCGCCAAAAACTGGTATTTTTAATTTAAAAAATTATATTTTATAATAAGATTCACAACTTTTCGGTATTTCAAAACTAAACTGATTAAATTATACAGAAGAATTACAATTTAAACCCATTTTTTGTTAAATGTTTTTCGTCGAAATTGAACATGCTTTTAATTTAAAAAATAACAATACTTTTCAGATTACCATCTAGTCATTAAATTCATAAGCTTTTTTGCTTTTTACGCCGGAAACCACTATAGTTTTTGAAGAAGTCTGCGAATTCTATTACAATTTTAGGTTATGTTAACATTTTTGCCAGAAAAAGGTGATTTTAAACAAAAAACAATAGTTTCCATTTCAGATAAAGTTGACATTTTACATAGAAAATTGGAATTATCAAATAAAAATAGTTACAAGTTCAAAAAGATTTAGACTCTTTTAACAATTTTGGATTATGTTAAATCCAATGATTTGGTTTTAAACAATAATTATGTACAAGCTTAAATAATTTGAAATTTTGTTAGTGTTATTCGTCGAGAAATAAGAATTTTATTTGAAAATCATTAGATTCTAAAGAAGGTGCATGATTATACCTTTAACAATTTTAGGTTATGCTGGAATTTCACATGGGAAATTGACATTAACGAAGAAAAAGTAATGATAATTTCAGCAAGATTCAGAATCTTTGAACAATTTTGGATTATTTTTGTTTTTGACCTGAAATTGGTATTATTTTTTTTTAACTACATATTTGAAAGAAGATTTATAACTGTTAACGATTATAGGTTATGTGGTCGTTGCACATCAGAAATTTGTATTTTTAAACAATAAATCATTAGATTTAAATTCAATTTTTCGTTTGCAACAATAAAATTTACAACCTTGAACAATTTTGGATTTTGTGTTTTTCGTCTGAAAAGAAATTTTGGTTTAAAAAATCATTAGATTCATAAATCTTTAACAATTTTAGGTTATGTTGGAATTTTTCATCGAAAATTGACCTTAAATAAAAAAAATTGAATCCTCGGCTGAAATGACGTTGTATCAACACATATTTTGTATCCATGGAGTTCTATGATAAGTTTTTCTTTTAACTGTCTCACTATTCCGCGGAAGCGCGGTGATCGAAAATTCGACAATTGAATTGAAAAAGAAATGTCAAAATAGTGAAGGTTATATACTTCGAAAATGTACCTTTCTATAATTCTAACATTAAAGTTTTGAAAAAAGGTAAAAAAAGAAAATTAAATTTATTAGAATGACACGCAGGAAGAAATAAAACGGCTGATGAGGCTGGAGCAAAACTTCCAGAATCGGTAATAGCAAATATAATATTCTAAAATAACAAAATAAATGATTGATAGATAATTATCATAAATTGTACTAAAAAATACGGTTTAAATTATTTTTATAATAAAATAAAAATAAAACTTTGAATTACGATTACACAAATAATTAAGTGTTTTTCTTTCCTTTATTTTAAAGAAAATACGAGAAATTATATTTGTATTTTTTACAATATGTGCAGGACCAAAATTGTAAATAATTTAAACTAATCTAAACTAAACTTTTATTATTTGAAATTTGCCGAATTCAATTTTGAAATTTTTTATCGACACTCTTAAACGAATGTAATTTTCTATTCATATCCTTAAAAAAATCTAAATTAGATTTAGATATGTGAAATTACGAGGTGAATTAAGAGAGATGCGTAATAAATGGAAGTAAATAATCTCGACTATTTTGACATTTCATTCCGAATTCAATTTTTAAATTTTCGATCGCAGCGCTTCCGCGGAATAGACAAACAGTTAAAAGAAAAACTCATTTGCATAGAAGTCCATGGAAACAAAATATATTTTGATACAACGTTATTTCAGCCGAGGCTTCAATTGATAATAATTTCAGCAAGATTCAGAAGCTTTGAACAATTTTTGATTATTTTAGTGTTTTTTGTCTGAAATTGGTATTATTTTTTTAACTACATATTTGAAAGAAGATTTATAACTGTTAACGATTATAGGTTATGTTGTCGTTGCACAACAGAAATTTGTATTTTTAAACAATAAATAATTAGATTTAAATTCAATAATTGTCGTTTGAAACAATGAAATTTGCAACCTTGAACAATTTTAGATTTTGTGTTTTTCGTCCAAAAAAAATCTTCGTTTAAAAAAATCATTAGATTCATAATTCTTAAACAATTTTAGGCTAAGTTGGAATTTTACATTAGAAATTGGCATTATTAAACAAAAATCATAATAATTTGCACATGATTTACAATCTTTTAAGAAATTTGGATTTTTTAAGTCTTTTTCGTCGAAAATTGAAATTATTAATAAAAATAAATTATATTTCAAACACGAAAAACAATAAGGAGACCCCACTCTCATGCTGCCTTTGGGCAATTTGGACGCATATATTCAGATTTAGTTGGCATCGTTCGTAGCACCTTTTGCGGAAAAGCTTTCAAATACAATTTTTCTAAATGGTAAAATTTCTAATTAAAAGCATTCCAAATAGAAAAATTCCCGATAGCAATTTTTTTTTAAATGGACAATTTCATTACAAAATTTGAAATTGTATCTTTTATAATTCAAAGCGTTTACAATTTAACAATCTTATTTTGAATTGAAGAATCTCGAATCTGAATAATTTTGGAATAAAATTCCAAAAATAGGACCAGTTAAAAGCTTTAAAAATGGAATATTTTCAGATTAGAATTTTGAAAATTCGTAACAACTTTCTTCTGAGGATTATTCTTTTTATTATAAATCTTATTATTTAGTCAAAAATGTAATAATTTTCTTTAAAAATCATCCATTTTTGTTACAAAGTGTTTGCTATTCTTATTTTGGTGTTAGAAAGTTTACTGAAATCTTCTTCGGATGAAAATTGAACTATTTTTAAAGGTTTTTTATTTAAGTCATCTGTTTGAGGAGAAATTTTATCTTTCTTGAATAACAATGTAACTTTTCGGTTAAAAATTCAATTATTTTTTTGAAATTTTGTCTTGTTGATTTTAAAAATCACCTGCTTTAGCAAAAATTAAAACCTTGGATAAAAATGCAACTGTTGGATGAAAATTCAACAATTTTTTTAAAAGTCCTTATTTTCTTTAAAAATTCGACTGTTTAAATATAATATTCGGCGTTGAAGAAAGAACTGAAATATTTTCTGAATAAAAACTCAAGTATTTTTTAAATTTTGATTTTATTTAATTAAAAATTCATCTGTTTTAAGTTAAATGTCATCTTCTTTTTATAAAAGTGCAACAGTTTGGTTGGAAATTGAGCTTTATACTATTTTCTTATTTGACTATATCTTAGAAAATTTACTTTTTGTTTAAAATTTATGTTTTGGTGTTGAAAAATGAACTAAAATCTTCTCTGGATAAAGTTCCTCTTAAAAAAAGAAATTTGTCATTTTTTATTACAAATTCATCTGGTTTAGCACCAAATTTAATCTTTTTTGGATAAAAATGCCACTTTTTGGTAGAGAATTTATCTCTTTTGCTAAAAATTCATCCTTTATGGATCCTTTATGGTTTGAAAGTGTTCTGGGTTTCGAATTTTTCGGAATTCACGCGACCAAGTTTTCCGGAAGTGGGGTCTCCTTATACTACTTCGTGATTTCAAAGAAGATTTACAACCTGACTAAACTGAATTCCTTAAATTCTACAGAAGAATCACGATTTGACACAACTTTTTCTTATGTTAGTGTTTTTCGTCGAAATTTAATATTTTTATTTAAAAAAAATCATCAGTTTTTTCAGATTTTCAATCAATCATTAAATACACCATTTCTTATTTTTGTTTGCCTTTCATACCAGAAATAACTATAGATTTTTAAAAATTCTGAAAATTTTATAACAATTTTAGATTATTTACAAAAATTTTCGCCGTAAAGGGGTATCTTAAACAAATCACATTATGTTTAAAAGATTATTTACCATCCTAAACAAGTTTTTATTATGTTAAGTAAGTGATTGCCGTCGAAAATTGCTAATTCTGAAAAACCAACATTATCAGATATCAAAGAATATTTAAAATATTTGAGCAGTAATACGTTAGGTTAGTATTTTTTGTCGTAAAATAATATTTTTGAACAAAAATACAACTGTTTGTATGTATATTTCCCTTGCTTTTCTTTTCCATAATTTTAGATAATAGATACCATGAAATACAAAAGTTGTATATTATTAATATTAATTTTATATGTTAATTTAGAAATTACTTGAGACAAAAAAAATGGTTTCTTTTCTAGTCTTTATTAAAAAATGAAGAATATTTAAAATACCTTAAGGTACGCATCCTCAGCTTCCTTGAACATCTTCAAGTGGTTGTAGGTCCTTCCTACATTAATGTGCGCACCAATATCATCACCTTGAACCGTCACAGCCATATTGAAGAAGTTCAAAGCTTCCTTAAATCGTCCTTGACTTTCTAGCGCATGTCCAACATTATTGAAGAGCTTCGCGTTTCTGTCGTTCACTCTCAGTCCGGACATGAATATCGAATATTCGTCCAACCAATCGTAATTTCTTATAAATGTCTTCGTGGCATGAGCCGCTAATATTGTAAGTATCAAAAATGTAGACAACTTCTTACACTTTCTCTCACAAAAAATGCTCCAGCCGTATCCAATGAGCATGCAGAAGCCCATCGAAGGTGCGTAGAGGACTCTTTCGGCAATCACAAACCCGACTGGGAAGAAGAGATTCGAGGCCGGCAAAAATGGGAGAATCATCATCGCCAGACTCTGGAAATATAGATAGACAAAGCTACTTTTTGTCATGTTCATAGGAGGGGGGAGGCCGTTTTAATTGAAGAAAAAAATTCCCGAGTTATTCCTGATTCGCAAACATTTTTCACGGTCAATAAAATTAATAAACTCGAACTCTGAAGCTAAACATTTTTCCATTTTAAGTGATAAAAGATAAACTACAAATTAAAGCTCTCAAAGTGGAACTTTTGAATTTTTAACTTTTGAAATTGAAGTATAAGCGTTTTTTAATTAAAAATTTTTTTATACGAATGCTCAATAATTTACACGTAAAAAATCTAGATTCTATGTTAAAAACTATTATATCAAATGTCTAATACCATTTTTTTGTGTACCTTGGTCTGGTACTGCTTATTCTGATATTGTAAAATAATGATCACAGTTTATTTTTTCTGATCCTAATAGGGCCCTGCTGTGATTGTTTAATCATTTTCCCTTTTCTTAAGTGAAGCTGAACACTTTCTTTTAATTTGTCATTAAAGAAGGTTCTCAAAGTACTTACGGCCTTGACGATTACATTCTCATTGCGAAAATCGCGCTTCGCGCTTAACAGTTAGGTTATACAGGCTCTAATTTTTTTAAATTTTGGGATAATCAAAAAATTCGGCTAGAATAGTTTTTAAATATATTTGGTATCTAGTGCAAATTTTGAATGAAATTTTTGGATCTATGAAAAAAATAAATTTTTCTATTTTTTGAAAATTTTGAAAAGTATATAACTTTTATAATTTTCATCAAAATTAAACATTTTATTTGGATAATTTGCAAGTCTTTTACCTATCTATAAGAAACTTTGACAAAAATTTTTATAATATTAAGAAAAAAAAAATTTTTTAATTTTAAAAATGCTATAATTTTTAAAATTTTGGGCTAATCGAAAAAATCGGCTAGAAAAGTTTTGAAATATATTTGGTATCTAGTGAAAATTTTAAATGAGATTTTTGGATTTACGAAAAAAAAATAATTTTTTATATTTTTCGAAAATTTTCAAAATTTTGAAAAGTATATAACTTTTCTAATTTTTATCAAAATAAAAAATTTTATTTAGATAATTTGCAAGTCTTTCACCCATTTATAAGAAACTTCGACAACATTGCTTAAAATTAAAAAAAAAAAATTTTGAAATTTTGAAAATTCGCCCAATTTTTTAATTTTGGTTCGAAATATCTGATTAACGAACTTAGCCTTCATTTTGCGTACCTTCAGAAGTGTATCAAATGCGGATAAATGTATCGCATACAGACAGACACATTCTGCGACTGCAGAAACGTAAAGATCCGTTAAAAACCAGAGATCGAAAATACGGACGATTACATTACATTCTCAGAAATGAGAATGTAAAAATGGAATGAACAATTTTTAATGAAATGCAGATTTTCAATGCTCATTTTAAACATCTTTTATATCTTCGAAAAGCTTCAAAATTTTATTTTAAAATCTTGAGAAATCTAGAAGTTGTTTTAAATTTATTGAAATTTAAGATGTTTTTGGAAATTTCTTTCTCCGAATTTTTCCTACATTTTTTTAGATGATCCTGAAAATTAAAAAATAATTTTAAAATCTTCAAGATTCTTTTTTAAAACTTTTGGAAATCTTTAAACATCTTTTTGAAATTCTAAATTCAAAAGTTCAAGTTTCTAATTTTTTATCAACAAAAATCGACATTTTCCTTCAAACTAGACCGTGGCTATTTGCACCCAAATTTCGGTACGAATAGCAGAATTTTGTCGGTAAAAACTTCGCTTAAATCATTTGAATCATTTCAAGTTTAAAATTAATTTTGAATCTTTTAAAATTTCTAAATATCTCTTAAAATTACTCAAATTTTTTCTACAAATAATAAGTGTTCAATTGTTATTTATGTGTCAAAATTTAACAAATTCACTCATAAATTAAATACTTTTTAAATAGAACAATTAAAATTGTAAGGCTAAAAGTTTAAAAGTTCTTCGAAAATCTAAAGATACAAAGCTTTCTATGTAAAACAATTCAGTTTCAAATTGTTTTCTTTCAAATATTTGGTCAATTTACTCATCTTAAATGAACAGTGAAATATTTTTGAAATATGAAATACTTATTCTTTTTCTAAATTAAGAAATTTCAAATTAAATGGGATAGCATTGGAATAATTTAAACTCACAATATTTTTAATTTAACAAAAACCTTTAATTATGAGTATATTATTATGGATTTATTTTTAAGGTAAAAATAGTAAAACGCACGTTTACAGTTTTTAATGGCCAAAAAAATTAATAGAAATAATATATCAATAAATTTATTTATTAAATTTACTATAAAAAAATAATGTAAAGGAATACCTGAAACTCTGAATTAAAAATATATTGTTGATAATTCATGAAACAGTTTATTTGAAAATAAGATTATCGGAATAAATAATATATTCATTTTAATTCTTATTAAGACTTTCGGATTGAAACAGTTACATTCTGGAAATTCTTAAATTTTGGACGGATCTAGAATTGTTTGGTCAAATCAATTATTGTTCAAATTTCTATACTTAGAACACAGATCCATTTTAAAAATAATGTATTTATTTATATTTACAGTTGATAAAATAAAACTGTTTTTTTTTTTAAATTTCAACTTCAAATGCTTTTGATTTTCAATTCTTTAAATCTTCAAAACTGCACTTTAATTATTTTTAAAACTTTTAAAATTGGACCTTTTGCAAATTTTTCTTCTAAAAAATCGTCAAATCCCTGGCCTGGCGGCCACCCTGTTTTTTATTTAAAAAATCTTTGATTTTAAAAACTTCGCTTTTTCAGCCTTTAAAACTGCATTTTAAAATTCTTTAAATTAAAATATATGTTTTTAAAACTTAAAAATCTAAAATGGAACATTTTTAAAGTGACAGAGATTAATTTATAAAACTCACAATGTAAAAAAATATTTTAAAACGGTTGAAATCAAAGTTAGATAACATTTTTATTCTAAAATTTTTGTAAAATTCCCGGTCAAAAAATAAATTCCCTGTCATTTCTCGGTTTTCCCCGGTCTCATAATATACCCGGTCATTTTCCGGTTCAGCGGCCACCCTGAAAATTCATCTTTTTGGTTGGAAATTGAACTGTTTTGTTTAAAATTCTGTTTTTTTTTTTTTTAATTAAAAAATTACTTTGGTAAACAAAACATTACCTATTTTATTTTTTATCGGTTATTTTTAAAGTAAAAATTCAATTTTTGGTTCAAATTAAACTATTTTATTAAAAATTCGTTTTTTTGTTGTTGAAAATTATTCCAGTTCAGTTAAAAATTCAACTTTTGGGTTGAGAGTTTTTGTATTTTGATGGAAATTCATCTTTTTTTGGTATAAAATTAACTTTTCTATCGAGATATTATATTTTACAGTTCATAATTTAATTGTTTGGTACATAAAATTCGTCATTTTGTTTTGAAAGTTCAATAACTTAGTATAAAAAATCAACTATTTTGTAGAAGATTCGTTTTTTTTTTATTATTAAAAATTGGTTTTGTTACTTAAAAGTTTAACTAATCCCTTTTTGCTTAAAAATGTAAGTTTCTTACTATAAAAATGCAATAATACCCGGATTATATAACTTTTACCTAAGCCAGCCTTGCTGATTTTTGCTCTTTTTTTCTCAAAATCGCAGACCACAGGGACCAAATATTGAAAATTAAACTTGATTTTACGATAACGAGAAGTTTTTCAGTTCATCTTACCATTATAATAACGACTGAAGTTTGTCTGCTACGTGTTAGGACTGCAGTAACAAGAAGTCCAATAACAATGCCATAGGTCGCAATAATCGCGAGATTTCGAGGATCTGTAAAACTTTCTACCAAAGGAATCGTCCCCATTGTCCAATCACAGCAGAGATCGACCGGAAGAAATAAGAGTCGTAAGTTTACTGCCGCGAGATAATTGTATGTCAATTGTCTCGTCGGCGTTGAAGCCACAGAAGCTGGATTGTCAAATCTGCAAAGAAAATCTTTTCATATTTTGCAAGATTCTTCAGAAATTTTGAAATATATAAGATGAATATCAATTTACCTGGTAAATATAGGCAATTTCGAACCCATCACATTTAGTCTCAAAATAAGAAGACTGAACGTAACGACTGTAAGAGCCATCAAACGTTTTGTACCCTCGTTAGACCAGGTCGGAGATATTTTTTTACCATCAAACGTCGACTTAATTGCTAAAACTATATCCAAAGCTCTCACCTACGGACATAGAAATATTCATTAGAACAAACTCTGGGCTATTGTGTGGTCTCATTCAAGAAGGAAAGGTCCATTAATTATGCAAGGATTATTCCACAGGGTATTTAGCGATTCCTAGGAATTAAATTCCGTCTTTTCCAGATTTTCCCGGTCAAGAAGTTAAGTTCAGGGTGGCCGTTTTAATCGACGAAATAAATTCCCGAGTTTTTCCCGGTTCGCAAACATTTTTCACGGTTAATGAAATTTAAAAAAGTGGAACACTAAAGCTAAACAATTTTTCACTTGAAATAATAAAATCTGAGCTGCAAATGAAAGCACTCAAAGTGGAACTGTTCAATTTTGAACTTTTAAAATTGAAATTTAAAAGTTTTTAAGGGCATGTCACATAGCTAAATACCTATATTACCGACCTCACTTTTTCCGTTCACTGAATGTTTTTTTGAACCTAAGAACTTTTTTTGTAAATAAAATATTGAGCTGAAACTTTGGGAAATGTATTAGAGCACAATAAAGTAGGTTTAGGTACTGCATTTTGGTAGGAACTTCCCTGAAAATTATTTCATCTTTTTTCTGAACTTCAACATTTTTTGAACGTTCGAACTTTTTTTATACATAAAATATCGGTCTCAAACTTTGAGAAATGCAAGAG
>NC_046661.1:115356541-115369869 GCF_010883055.1 Belonocnema kinseyi | reverse complement strand
AATACATTTCCCAAAGTTTCAGCTCGATATTTTATTTACAAAAAAAGTTCTTAGGTTCAAAAAAACATTCAGTGAACCGAAAAAGTGAGGTCGGTAATATAGATATTTAGCTGTGTCACATGCCCTTAATTTTAAAATTTTGTATTCAAATGCTCAATAATTTGCGCGTATAAAATTGAACGTAACAACATTTTTCAATACAAAGAATATATAAATCCACGTTATTATTTTCAATGCTCTAAATTAAAAAAATCAATCAATGAACTTTAAAATTTTCAAAATTATATAATTTTAAGGAATTTTAAGCTAGGAACATCAAATGGTGAAAAATATTTTTACCTGAACACTTCTTAAATTAGAAATTCAATTATTTTCTTCTTAAATAGTTTAAACGTCCCTGGAAAGCTTCAAAATTTTATTTCAACATTTTGAGAAATCTAGAAGTTGTTTTAAATTGGTTTTAAATTTAAAATTATTTTGTAAATTTTTTCAGAACTTCTAAATATCTGTCAAAATTAATTGAATTTTTTCTACAATTTTCAGAAAATTCTGAAAATTTTAGAAAATTTCTTTACAATTTGGATGTATAAATAAAAATTGAACATTTATTATTTGTAGGCGAAATTTGAGTAATTTTAAGAGATTTGTAATAGTTTTCAAAAGATTCAAACTTAATGTAAATCATGAAATGATAGTCTAATATAAAAAAAATGTAGATTTTCGCAGATTTCAAACAAAAAATTAGATTCTTTTCAAGAATTGTTAAAGGCTTCAAAAAAATCAAAACATTTTCTTAAGATTCATATGAAAATTATAAATAACTCTTCATTTTGAAAAATTAATTTAAGGAGAATATTTAAAAAGTTTTTCAAAGATTTAAACAAAATTTTTAAAAAAGATTCTAGAAAATTTTAAGAAAACTTTCTCAAATTTGCATAATAATTTTTTATCTTTTTAAAACTCCTAAATATCGCTTGAAATTACTCAAATTTTTACTACAAATGATTATTTGTAAATTATACATCAAAATTAAAAAATGTCACTTTTCAAATACAACAATTAAAATTGTAACGTTCAAAGTTTAAAGGCTTTTCGAAATTTTAACGATTCTAAGTTTTCTATGTCAAACAATTCAGTTAAAGATTCTTTACTTTTAAATATTTGGTTTCAATTTACTTGTCTTAAATAAAAATTCAAATATTGCTAAATATTCAATAATTAATATTTTTTTCATTAAAAATTTCTGATTGAATGGGTTAAAAGTTGAATATTTTAGACTTAAAAAATATTTTAAATTTAATAAAATCCTTTAATTAAGAATGTATTATTAAGAAGTTATTTTTAAGTTGAAAATAGTTTATAAACTTTCAGTCGCACCTTCACATTTGTTTAATAACTAAGACTTTCAAATTGAAACCGTTCAAGTTTTAACGTTAAAACCTGAAAATTCTCAAATTTTGAACTGGTTTAAAATCATTTTGTCAAATCGTTTTTGCTCACTTTTTACTACTTAAAGTACAGATAAATTAATGAAAAATTTATTTATCAAATAAAAATGTTTTTTCTACGAAATTTTCAACATCAAAGGCTTTTTATTTTTTATTTGTTCAAGTCTTTAAGAAAGCAATTACAAATTCTTTAAATTAAAAATGTAAGCTTAGAAATTAAAATTTTATTCTGAAAAAATTCCCGGTCGTTTCCCGATTTTCCAATCCAGCGGTCACCCTGAAGTTTTTCCAGATGTCCTTTTTGTTTAAATCAAATAATGAAATACCCGATTGAATTAGGTGTTAAAAATGTGCCAATTAATTTTTTATTAGCCAACCATTTTTCAATGAAACAGAACCATAAATAAAGAAATTCTTAATTTTTTGCAATATGTATGTGAAACGTTCTTAGGTTTTTGTAAAACATTTGAAATCCTTGAAATCTTTTTAAATTTGTATGAAATCTTTCTTTAATCGTTGCTTGGGAAATCTTTTGTGTTCGTTTGAAATCATTGAAATATTAGTGAAATTTTTCGAATTAGCTTGAAATCAGTACCCTTTTTGGAATTCTTTATTTGTTTTCAAATCCTTGAAATCTTTATGGAATAATCGAAATCTCGGGGAAATGATTAAAATCTTTGTTAATTATTTTGAAATGCTTGTGGTAATTTTTCTTCAATTTTGGTTTGTGAAATATTTCGTATACACTGAAATCATTGAATTATTTAAAATCTTAGTGAAATCTTTTCAATTCTCTGAAACCCTTTAAAATTTTTGTAAAATATTCGAAATCTAGTGTACATGCCTTTTTTTAAATCATTGAAATTCGTAAAATCTTTTTAAAATATTCAAAATCCGTCAAAATATTTTGTTAATCTTTCAAATATTTAAAAATCTTTTATCATCTTTAGTAATCGTTTGTAATCTGATGCACACTCAAAAACTAAGTGGTGAAATCCTTTAAAAAGTTCGTTCATTCCAATTCTGAAACGTAATGAACATCGAAATTTTCAACTAATAATTTTATAAGTTGAATATCACAAAAAATATATATTTTAGCTTTAACATTCTACATAAGCGGAGACAAAATAAAAAACTTATAGAATTATTCACAATATTAAAGTCTGTCCATTGCAATATATAAAATAATTGGTAAAGTCTACAAAAAATGCCTAGAAATCCCTTCATTTATTCTGTATTGAGTAAAAGATATATATTAATAAATAAAACATTTCTCAGTAGCAAGATATCTTCTAAACGAGATGTTTCTTTCATAATAGACTAAAGATTTAAATTACTTTCCGCATTTCAATGAAATAACTGTTTTCAAAGAAAAAATAAATTAATTCAAGGTTCTCGTGAAAAATTCAACGAGATTTCCAGGTTTAAAGAGTTTTCAGCCAATTTTTAGGGTTTTAGGGGTTTTCAAATGATTAAAATGGATTGCGAGAGATTTGACGGATGTCAAATGATTTAAAAATATTTCAGATTTTCAAGAAATTACCCACTTAGTATAATTTCAGAGAGAATCTCAATTTTTCCAGGAATTTTACCAGGTTTTAAGAAACTTCAAGGAGTTTTAGCAATTTCAACGGAATTTTAAGGAATTAAAAATGATTTCTGCCGATTACAATTTTCTTTAACATTTAAAAAGAAGTTATATTTTAAACGATTTTTAAGGATTTCAAGAGATACTGCAGCGTTTTCACGGATTTTGAAACAAGCCAGTGGATTTTAATGGCATTTCAAAAATTTGAAGGGATTTCATAATATCACGAAGGTTTTCAAAAGATTTTATATATTTCCAGTAATTTCAAAAGATTCCAAGGAATTCAGGATGGAGCTGTTAATTTTTAAGCATTAAATACTGCATTTCAGAAGTTCTTTAAAAAAAATGGGTGTATTCAAATGCTTCATAACTTACACCTGTAAAATGAAAAGCACTAACAGTTTACAGTAGAAACATTTTTAATTAAATGCATTTAAACTGAAAAAAGTATAATTTTTTAACTTATAAATTGTAGGGTTCAAAGATACAGATCCAGTTCCAAAAATATAAATCATTTTCAATGCTCAATATTGAAAAATTAATCAATGAATTTGAAAATTTAAAAAATATATTATTTTAACCAATTTCGAGTTAGAAATATTAAAACTTGAACAAGTACATTTTTTAAACTGAACAATTTTCACATTAGAAGTTGAATTATTTTTATTATAAATAAATGAGGTATCATTAAAAAGCTTCAAAATTTAATTTCAATCTTGAAAAATATACATATTGCTTCAGACTTTTTCAAATTTAAAATTACTATTAAACGTTTTTTTACAACTTTTTTCATGCTTTTGAAGTTTTTCACAATTCTTCAAAGCTTATGAATTTTTTGTTCAAAATCTGCGAAAATCTACATTTTGTTTTATATTTGGCCGTGGATATTTGCATCGGAATCTCAGTACGAATAGCTGAATTTTAACGGAAAACATACTCTAAAAAATACTATAATTGTTCTACAATTAATAAGTGTTCAATTTTTATTTATACATAAAAATTCGACTAAGGCTTTTTAATTGAACCAGATTAATTTTTA
The DNA here is from genome assembly GCF_010883055.1 of Belonocnema kinseyi. Lineage (NCBI taxonomy): Eukaryota > Metazoa > Arthropoda > Insecta > Hymenoptera > Cynipidae > Belonocnema > Belonocnema kinseyi. The sequence continues at coordinate 115,365,794 of NC_046661.1, read as the reverse complement.
ACGCTGAATTACGGAAATTCTTAAATTTTGAAAGAGTTTAAAATTGTATTAACAAATCAATTATTTTTCATTTTTTGATACTTCAAGTACAGTTAAATTTTTCAAATAAATAATATACATTTAAAGCTGAACAAGTAAACATTTCTTTTATCCAAAATTTCCGACTTCAAACACTTTTAATTTCTCATTATTTTTATTAAGTAAATGATAAAAAATCAACTAATTATTTTTAAAACTGTTAAAATCGAACGTGGACAGATTTTTCTTCCAAAATTTGTCAAATTCCCGGTTAAAAAATAAATTCACTGTCTTTTCACGGATTTCAAACGATTTAAAAATATTTTAGAGTATCAAGTACAATTTCAAAGAGAATCTCCATTTTTTAGAGATAAACTGAATAATCAATGAATGAATTAAAAATTGTTCAAAATTGAACGATTACATTTTTTATAAACTAAACACTTCTTAACTTAAAAGTTAACTTATTTTAATTTTAAATAGTTTAAAAATCAAATTTGTTTGAATCTTAAATTGTTTTCGAAATTGTTTCAGAACTTTTTTAATATGATAATTATTTTTCCTACAATTAAAAAAAACCCTGCCAGAATAATTGAATTTTCATAAAAAATCTTCCACGTTCATTTTTCATAATTTTGTAAATCTTTTTAAATATTCTCTTAAAATTAATTTTTCAGAATAACAAATCTTTTAAATTTCCTATAGGAATGTTAAGAAAACGTTTTTTTTTCTTTAAAAGCCTTTCTCAATTCTTGAAAATCTTCTAAATATTGTATTCGAAATCTACAGAAATCTATATTCTGTTCGAGATTTCATTTTAAATTAGGCCGTGGGCTATTTGTGCAGAAATTTATGTACGAATAGCCGGATTTAAATGATTTGAAATCATTTTAGATTTTACAATAATTTAACATTTTTTCTAATAATAATAGGTGTTCAATTGTTCTTTATATATAAAAATTCAACAATATTACTTGAAAATTATATATATTTAAACTGAACAATTAAAATTGTAAAGTTCAGAGTTAATTTTTTTTTGTTTAGTTTTGAATATTTAATTTATAATTACTGATTTTAAATGTACAGTCACATATTTCTAAATATTAGATAATTGGTCTCTTTTTTTAAATTAACATGTTTTTAAATTGAATGGTTTAAAGATGGAACATTTTAGACTGAAGGTTTAATTTGAAAAATCCTAAATTAATTTATATTTATCGTTAATCAACCACAAATGTTTTTTATTAAAAAATTTTTATTGCAAAAGCTTCTAATTTAGAATTGTTCAAGTCTTTCAAACTGCACTTTAAAATTTTTTAAATCAAAATGTACGCTCAAAAAATAAAATCTGAAATATAAAATTTTTTAAGTGAAAGATTTTCGAATTACGCATTCTAAACTGAATAATATGATAATTGAAAAAAAAAACAATATAACTAATGATTTAAAAAGCGGCTAAAAGCAAAATTGATAGATTTTTTTTCTACCAAATTTTATTTCGATGCATTTTAATAACTTTTAAAAGAATTTAAAAATATTGCAAGAGATTTCATAATATTGTGCATGATTCAGACGGATTTTAAAAATTAAAATTAATTTTAAAGCGTGGTTCATGGACTTTTGAAGACATTTTAAAATAAGTCACGGGATTTCAAAGAATTTCATGTGATGCCAAAGTATTTTCATGAAATTTGAAGGATATCAGGCTATTTTAACGAAATTTCGAAGTGATTTAAAAAGATTTCGAGAAATTTTGCAAGGATTTTAAGGGATTTACACTTTTTTCTTAAGGTTTTAAAGTGCTTTATAGAAAGCTTCTATAAAGAACTGTCACATGATTGAAAAAATTTCAAGGGATATAAAACATTTTAAAAATAATTCACAGGATTCCAAAGGATTATGAATATTTTCATCCTCAGAAAACCTTACGTAATTAATGGATGCTTCCAAAAAGAATTTTGAATTACCCTTTGTACGACAAAAATTTCATAGAGAACACAGACTGCGGTTGCTGTTATTCCCTGCTCCTTACACAGCATTGCAATGAAAACGAAAAACATTGACAATAACAAGGACTGCCAGCCTGAAAGTAAAATATATTTTCAAAAATAATTTAAACTTTAATTTGTGATTTTCAATGAGAAATTATGTTAATCTCACCTGTAGATCTTTTACTTTTGGAACATTTAGTATATGTAATGAGAGCTGCGAGGTAAAACAAAGATGACAGTGTCTCTGCTCTTCCAACGACGCCCGTCACCTGTGCAGAAATTTGTAAAATTCAAGGATAAGAAAATCTTTTAGATTTCTAAAGATCTTTTAGAAAAATCTTTTAGAAATTCTTTTAGAAATTTTTAGAAATTTTACTCACAGCCTCAGTGTGTATGGGATGTACTGCGAATAACATAGCGGATACAAAACTCGCTAGGTCTGATAGAAACATCAAGCACGTTCTGTAAATTTATGTTTCATTTAATTTAATTTTCTGAGGAGCTTATTGGATTTTGAGATGTGGTCGTTAAAATTCAAACCTGAAATATAAGAGGCATACGCCGACATGAAGGATCACGTTAAGCAGATGATACCCCATTGGATCAAGTTGATGGATCAGGTAATTCCAACGGAACGTGAGAACGCAGAGTGGTCTATATGATTTGTGTGATTGTTCCTGTTTAAATAAAGTTCAGATTTTAATCTTTTCTGAATAGGAACTTTCTGATTAAATGAAATTGCTTTTTATGTTAGATTTTAATTTCGAAATTTAATTAGTGGTATTTTTATAAAAATTACTTAATTTCTGGTTTTTTTTTCTGTTTCACTAATCTATCTGTAAACACATGTCCGAATAATGCATTTATTTATTAAAATTGTTTTAAAAAATCATACTATTTATCAACTAGTTATAAATCTTGTTAAAATTATTATAAAGTTTCCAATGCAAAGGACTGACATCGAAAAAAACGAATTTTTCCGTGGCAAATGATTGAATTATGTATTTGTTTATTAGATCTGTTTATACATATTATTCGCAAGAATAATCTGAAGAGAAATTTTTTCCATAATAATTTTGTTTCCATCCAAATTTCTTGCAATAAAACTGTTTAAAACTTGACATTGTTGAAAATTCTAGAAAAAATACTTTCAACAAATAATTTTCCTATTATTGACTAACACCGGGAACGTCAAAACATAAAAAATTGCCATTTTTTTCGTCATATTTGTTTATTTATTTAGAAAAATAAAAACTAAATAAAAACATCAAGCTTGAATAGTTTGAAATATTTTATCAGCTTTTTTCAAAATTTTTACGCCCACATCGGTCAATATTTTTGAGGTGTACGTTATTTTGAACGAAAATTAAAAAAAAAAGCCAAAAAAATCTATGAAAAAAAGGTGTCAAAGCAATAATAAATTTAATTTATTTCAAATAATTGTTTGAACGATTTTTTATTATTTATAACTCATAGTCCCTATGGGATAAAATATAGACACCAAAGTCGCATAAATAGGGTATTTTTTGCGCTGAAAGGGTAACAAATTCAGGATCAATTCATAAGACTTCAAGACAATTCAAATTAAATTCGAAATAATTCAAACTGATTACAAGAAAAAAAATTAATAACACAAAATCGATTTATTTCTATAAAATTGAAATGAATTAAGAGGAATTTAAAGAAAGCGAGAAGAATTCGATGAAATTCATAAGAATCCAAGGTGAATTAAAAAAAATCAAATGAATTTAAAGCAATTTAAAAATATGAAAATATTTTATCGAATTCAGTAACATTTAAATCCAAGAAATAAAATAAAATTGAGTGAAGTTAGAAAAAAATTAAGAAAATTAAAAAAAATCAAGAAAATTCCAAAGAATTTAAAAGAATTCAGTGAGAATTCCAAACAAAAAATTTTAATCTCTTCAAATGATTAAAATCCTACTAATTTCTAATCAAAGAAGTTACTAATGACTAAAAAACAATTAAAGCTGAATTCAAATGAATTCTAATGGGTTGGACATTTTTTTTAATCATAGAAATCCATTTATTTCAGTAATATTCGAGGGAATTTAGAGAAATTTAAGGAAAATGAGAAGACTTCGATGAAATTCATGAAAAATCAAGCTAAATGTCAGAAGAAAAACGAAGTAAATTGAATAAAATTTCAAAATATGTAAAAATTCATAAAATTCAGTAAGTTTTAAATGAGTTTAAAAAAACTAAAAGGGCATTCGAAAGAATTTGATGAAATTTCTACGATTTTGAGACGAATTTAAAAGACTGAATCCACTGAATTAAGTAAAATTGACTGAATTTAGAATAATTCAAAAGAATTTATAAGAATTCAGGATAAATTACTAAGAAGTCAATGCAAATTCCAAATAAATTCTTTGAAATTCATTGAAATATTAAAATCCTTGGAAAGCCCTTGAAAGTATTTGAAATCCCTTCAAAATATTGTAATAATTAAAAAATGTCTGGGAATCTTTTAAAATTTTCTAAAATATTTCAAATCCTTTGAAATTCTTTTGAAATTTTGTAGAGACTTTGAAAACGTCTGGGAAATTTCCTGGTTTTTGTTATTTTTCCTCAAAATAGCTGAAGTTTAGAAGCTATTGTAAATTTTTTGAAGTTCGATTATGGGCTGTACATAGGGTACCATAGGGAGCAAATCTTAAAAATACATATTTGAAATATTCTTCGAACTTTCTATATAGATCATATTAAATATAAATTTTCTTGATTTGCATTATTACCTGACATGTAAAAAGCGAACAAAAAGTTGAATATTTTTTTAAAACAGCGACTTTCTAGCATTATTAAAGGTGAATATAATTAAAAATGATAATTGACATTTTTTTTACATTGAAATAATTATTTCCTCGCTCTAAGTTGACAAAAAGTTAAATATTTCAGACCACCTGCGACTTTCTACAGCATTAGTCAATGAGAATATAATTAAAAATAATATCTCATCAATTTTTTAAATAATTATGTTTGTTAAATTGCATTTATTATTCCTTCACTTTAATTTAAAAAAAGAAAAAAGTGGAAAAACTTAGAAAAAACTGCATCTTTCTGGCTCTATTTTAAGCGAAAATTGCAAAAATCTAATTAACGGTGTGAAGTTGTATTTTCTGTATCAGCAACCATTTGTATTAATTAAAAAAATCAAAATTCTAAAAAATTGGGAAATCCAATTTTTCGCGTATGGGGTTTATTTGGGACCCTATAATATAGACGTATAGGGTTGATATTTAAAAATTAATTGATCATTCGTGTGAAGAGAAATGATGAGTTTTAATTCGATTCAACAATACTGACGATTCTGAATAAACTGTACAAAGACGTATTTTTTTCTTATGGTAAATACGTGTTAAACTTCATGGGGATTTGTGGAAAATATCTATTTTTTAAACAAAAAGATGCATTTTCGGTGTGGATTCAAACAAATTTAGAGTCTATTTGCATGAAAACTCGAAACACAATAATTTGGCCACCCTACTGTGCAGCAGGCAACTTGTGAACATCAAAATTTTTAACAATGAAATATAAAAACAAAAAATTCAATTCCTCGACATATATCTCGGGATCAGTCAGTTTTCATCTGACGATATCAGTAAAAATGTGAATGTCCTTGAAAAACTAGACCCCTCAAACGTTCATAAAATAACCCATTTCAGATAAAATCTCCGAATTTGGGTCTGTCATCGCAAATTAAAGGAAATGAATCAGAAGGTAACGGACGAATCAGGACAGGTACAGGGTCGACAAAATACTCGGATCAATACGGATGCCAAATAGCCTTAGGCGCCGTGCAGCACGCGCGGCAATGGCGCCAGAGTTGACATGGATTATGGTTGACATGCTAGCTCACCTTATGCATTGGCGTGCCCCAGAAATCGTTATAAAAGACATTTTTCACAGGGGTATGAGGCCTCAGATCTCGATTATCCTTGATCGCAGAAATATCGTCAAAGACGAAACCACAGCTCAAGCTGTTGAGATAAACGGCGAACGCGGTTAGGGCCACGAACGCCGCCAAAGCTCCCCTCGCAGGCACTCCCATCACATCAAAAAATACCCATCGAAATGCCCTCCCGGCAAAACTTGACCGGGTTTTCCTCAATTCTTCAGGAACTGTTGCAGCTAGTTTCGGTTTTCACCGGTTCGCGAACTTCCGAACAAAATAAGCCTAATCTTCATCTCCACTCATCGGAATAACCTGGCCCGATGTACACGCACCCATTTTATCACATTTCACCGGCTGCCACGTCCAGGCACCTGCACATTTTTGCCAATATTAGCAACTGTTTTTTCTCGTGCATTATATACAGAAAAAATATTCACGGCAGGATCGACGACCTGATTATGAGCCGTCGATAAACTGCGATAAACTATGAAGACGACTTCTTGAAAACCGGGTTGTGCAGGCGATAGCAGTGGGGTGACTGCTCAACAGGTTTGCCAACCTTGAGATTCTCTTCATGTCATTTTAGAGATTTGGCTAACAAAATTGATTATGGCCTTTAAAGTACTTTTTTGCTCTATTTTAATTCATAAAATTTTATGAGTTAAGTATATATTTTGAATCTGATTGATTGGTTGAATATGTTGAGTAGAGGGAAAATCGAAGTTTTCGGTATTGGTAGAACTGACTGTCAAGTGCAACCTGTTAAGCGCGAAAATGTACAATTCAAAAAAATGTTTATCAGTTTTGAAATAAACTTTAGATGCAGAGAATAGCTAAATGATAAGTGCTAATTTTATTATGAAGTAAACAAAAACCAAATGAAAATTGGTTCCTTTATTAAATCTATAAATCTAAACTGTAGCGTAAAAACGTAAAATCGTAAAATATAACGCGAACATAATCACTTTCTTCAAAAATGTGAAACAAAAAGCTTTTTATACTTTAAAAGAAATAAAATTGTTTATTTTTCTGTCCTTATTGTTTAAAAGTCATTAATTTTATGTAGCTCCTGCTTATATATTTTTATTTGAATAATGGCGTCGATATTGCGATCAGCTAGTTTCTGCCAATTAGGTATTTTCACTTCAGCTAACTTCATTTCATTGAAATCTGAATGGGAAAGCAATGTACCAAACGCATAGGGCAAAACTTAATTTTTGTAATAACTTCGTAATGAATAGTAATTACCATCATTTTATTATGTCATTGAATAGTTATTAGAAAAGAAAAACTATTTTTCAAATACAGCTATTTAGAAAAAATTAGTTTTTACGAAGATTAGGAAAATAGGGAAAAAATAGACCGAATTGAATGATTTTGATCTATCGTTTCCCCCTCAGCATTTAACGTAGTGAAATTATCTGATGGTTGAAGTGAAAATACCTCATGAACTGTCATCTGTCAATAACGATGTGCAACTTCACGCTAGTGAAATGCGGGAAAAGTATCTACAAATTTTGAAAACGCCCCCGCTCTTTGTATTATTTGCAATTGAATAAATAAACAATATTTTGTTAAAATACTCCTAATCAAAAACCTTTAAGAATAAGAAAATAACTAAATAATTTATAAAATTTGTAAAAAGTAAAAACTCTCAAATTGGGCGTTAACATTTTATTATAGAAGCGAATTGACTGGAAAAGAAACCCTTAGAACAATGAACTAAGCAAAAATAAATAAGCTTTTTCGTAAACGCGTCCCCGGTGCATAGTAAGAAGGCTTGAATTGAAAAGAATTGTGAAATTCCGATTCCAGCGTAAACATGAACATTTTCCTATCCTATTTAAAACCTGATTCTTCCACCGACCTCTAATCCGCAAGAGAGTATACATTTTTCAAAAATTTAATTCCCTGCAGTTCCCACATAGCGGTTGAATCGACTCTCTGAATTATTTTGTGTTCCCAAACAGGACAAAATGTACATTGATTTAATTCATTCTAGTTCCTTAAAATAATATCCGGAATTAATTGTTCTTAATCTCGTAAAGTAGGATACATTTTAAATTTAATTAATTCCTTCCATTTCTTCCAGGAAATATGTAAGCATATATTGAATTGTTTTTAGTGGCCGTGAAGTGGAATTTATTTTTAATTTATTTAATTCCCTCTAGTACCTTCAGAATAAATCTTGATGACATTGTTCCGAATTCTAAAATGTACGAAATATTTCCAATAAATTTAATTCCTGCTGGTACCTTAAGAAAATATCGGTTTAAAAATAATTTAATTCCTTTTTTCTGGAACATAAGTTTAGACGTTTTAATTTTCGTGAATCTTAACGATAAGATCTTTGATATTTTTAAATAAATAGAAAAATACATAAGCATAATATACTTTCTAAATGTATGTGAGTTATGAATAAAGTGAAAGGTGAAAAATATATACACATGAAGTAATATTAATAATAAATTAATAATCAGGTGAAAGTCAAGATAAAAACAAAAATAATTGATAATACTACATGGAAAATTAATTTAGTATATGGACATTTAATAAACGATAAGTACGTTACTTCACAAGAAATACTATTATTTATTTATATCAATTAAACACTTTTAGGTTTTGCTTTTATTGATCCTGACTACGGATTTTCGTATTTTTGAATTCCATTCGGTACTGTTCTGTGAAATTTTTCGAGGTTCATTGAAGGGGATTGATATTTTCTTATATCGATTTCCCCGATAGTTTAGGAGACGAACGGATAAAACAGGTATTCAAATGAATGACATTTTTTAATCTCGATCAATGCAAGCCTTCTTCCTAGGTGCGCTCACATTTTTCAATTCGGAAATTTTTGCTTGGTAATTTATTTATTTTTGTAGGGTTCATTATTTTTAAGGTTTCTTTTTGAGTAAATTCGCTTCTGTGTTGTTTTCAGCTTTAATATTTACAAATTTGTTAATAAATTTTTGAATAATTTTCTAAGTTTTTAAGTTAGGAGTCTTTTTAGAAATATGAATTTATTTATATAATTGCAAAGAAGACAAAAACTGGAAGTTCTTTAAAAAATTTCAATTTCGTAATGATTTTTTTAAAGTTATTCAATTAAGAAACTGTTTAAAAATATGTTTTTGTCTATACAATTTTAAAGAACGCAAAGACTGGCGGTTTTTTAAAAATATTTAATTAAGATGGTTCGGACATGTTGAGAGAATGCCAAATGAATGGCTAACGAAACAAGTGTATCAAGGTAAAGTAAATGGCAACGTGCCCAGAGGTAGACCGCGGAAAGAATGGTTAGAATGTGTGAATGAGACCCTACTTAGAA
>NC_046661.1:115346594-115356441 GCF_010883055.1 Belonocnema kinseyi | reverse complement strand
CAATCTGAAAAATCTCTATCCCATCCACACACTACTCCTTTCCCCTGCCGAGTGAGTCACGCCTACCCCGAAAGGGAAATGGCTTAATGGTGTAAAAATAAAAAAAAATAATAAAGTCTTTAGTTACTTCTTTTAAATTATAATTTTTATTATTTTAAAATCCTTTAGTTATTTTTTAAATTTTATTTAACTAAGAAACTTTTAAAAGTATGTTTTTAATTTACATAATATCGCGAAGAGCACAAAGACCGGGGGTTTTTTCAAACATTTAAACTCGTTACTTTTTTTTTAATATTACGTTTTTTATTCTTCTAAGCATATTTTGCGATTAGTAGAATTGGCTTTCTATTGTTAAGCGCGAAAATTTACATTTCTAAAAAGTAGTTATTATGCTGTTTAGAAACAGTGTTGGTTTTATTTTAAGGTAAAAACAAAAACCAGTTTGTAATTGCGGTTACTCTGACTATATTAAATCTACATAAATCTGAAATGTAGCGTAAAAACCGTAAAAACGTAAAAAGGAGAGGCAAAATAACCTCTCTCTGTGTAAGTAAAAAGGCTTTTTTTTTAAAGAAAGCAAATTGCTTATTTTTCTGTTGATTTTATGTTTCTGTTATTTCTTATACGTGAATGGCGTGATCATGCGAACAGCTGTTTTCTGTCAATAAACTCAACTGTCACCTGTCAAAATGTTTTTTTCATCGATGTGCAGTTCACTTCACACTAGTGACAAGCGAGCAAAATAGAGAAGAATGAAGGAATTTTCATTACCATGTTACATGTTATAAAGCTGTAGTAGATAATAAAAGAAAATAGAAAATCATGGGTGAAAAGGGAGTGAATTTGACAGGAATTTCTTATGCGAAACCTTCCCTTTTTGAGATTGTAGCTCAAGAATCTTTGGCGTCTATTCTTGAACCTGCGTTTGGTAAAGTTGTTTCGGTAAGGTTATGTTCTTATGTTCATGTCTTATCTTTTTCAAAATATTTTAATTTAAATCTGTCTGGAATTCCAGTTTCTTCAAAACTGCAATATTTTATCTAATTGTAAACCTTTTTAATTTGACTAAATTCTACAATGAAATATGCACATTCAAAAAACAGCGTACTATTTTCTTATCACATTTTTATCGCGCTGTACAAAGTGCAACAAATTATTTAAAAAAAAACAGGAATAATAGCTTAAAAAGAGATCAAAACAGGGGAAATAGGGTAATAATTTTCACGAAAATGGAGGAAAATAGAGGAAAGATCAAACATTATTTTACTGACATAAAAGGAGAAACCATCATACAAAAAAAACTTTTCAATAATGTTCAATTTTAAGCGAAATTTCCAAATGACAAATTTTAATTTAAAAAATGTATTACTGAAAGAGAACATCCGAAACTGAAATTCCTGACTTGGTAAATTTCTAAAATTACTTTTGGAATTTAAAATAAAACTGTAATTGGAAAAAATTGCATCCAAAAATATATTTTGTTCAATTATTGTTATTTTAAATTTCAACAATAGTTTTAGAAACTTTAAACATTACAAATTTTGTTATAAAAATATTCGATTATTGTATTTTTATTAAATAATGAAATTTGTAAAAAATTGTAATTATTTAAATTTGAAAATTTTCAAATTTGGTAATATTATAAGCAGTCAGGAAGTTTCTAATTCAATAATAAATAATATTTTTATATATTATTTTTTTAAACCAAAATTCATGTTGGTAAAATATTCCAAAAATTTCAAATCGAAATATATTGCACTTTTAACGAAACAGTTGAATTTTCAACCAAATAGTTGATTTTCCGACTAAAAAATATTAAGTTTTCCACCAAAAATGGAGTAGTTAAATTTTTATTTAAATAAATTACTTTTTTCCAGTTAAATTCAACGAAAAAATACGAATTTTTAACAAAAATGTTCAATTTGAGACCAAATAGTTGAATTTTATACCTACAAAGATCAATGTTGAAATAAAAAAGATCAATTTTTAACAAAGAGTTTAATTTTTTATGAAAAATTATTATTCAGTCAAGAAACAAAAATTCTACAAAATTCTTAAATTTTTGGCCCATAAATACGATTTTTCTACAAAACAGTTCAATATTCAACCTGAGACGATGAATTTTCTGAAAAAAATATTTTGTTAAAAAAAATCAACTTTTTTGTAGCAAATTCATCTTTCCAGGTTGAATATTGAACTGTTTTGTAGAAAAATCGTCATCGTCTTAAAAAATCGATTTTTTGTGTTAAAAATTTAAGAATTTGGTAGAATTTTTTTTTCTTGAGTGAATAATAATTTTTTATTAAAAATTAAAATCTTTTGTTGAAAGCTGATCTTTTTGGTTTCAACATTGATCTTTGTAGGTATAAAACTTTGCTATTTAATTAAAAATTCGTATTTTTCGTTAAATTCAACTCGTAAAAAGTTATTTATTTAAATGAAAATTTAACTATTCCATTTTTGGTGGAAAACTTAACATTTTTTAGTGGACAAATCAACTATTTGTTTGAAAATTCAACTGTTTTGTTAAAAATACAATATATTTCGATATGAAATCGTAGGAATATGGTAAGTGCATGAATTTTTATTTAAAATATTTTTATGAATTGTAATTTAAAACTGCTGCATCAAAGAATGCTCATAAATAATTTTTTTACAGTTTGCTTCATTATAATCCTACAAATGACAAAAGAATAAGCAATAAAGTATCATTTTTCGCTTTCACTGCATCTTTTTTTTTTAAATAAATTATACTAGGTATTAGCAGGACACAATCCCGAAAAATATGGATGGTTACTTCGATGGAACGATGAGGCATTTCTTCTTTTGAATGGTGCCTTACAAAATTATTATCTGAATCGCCACAGTTAGTAAATAATAATCTTTTCATACCAATTTTAAAATATCAAAAAGTTACACATCATACAATTATTTAACATCTAAAAAAATTCTAGATGCCTCTTTCTCTGAAAAATTTTACGGCTTGAAAAGAGTGGCTGTGACTGATACAAACACCACCTCCATTTTAAGTAGAAAACAAAAAATAGCCTCTTTAATTTTACTAGTACTTTTTCCGTACATAAATAGAAAACTCGAGGCTCTGAAAAGAGAATACACCGACGAAGAACCCTCAAACAATCTTCCAGTGAGTGAATTTTTTATTTCTGAAAGACAGTTATAAATTTTTCTTTCAATTAAAACATTGAACTATTTTTGAAATTTTTAATTTCAGAAATGGAAAATAAATTTGATAAAAGGTCTCATAAAGGTGTACACAGTTTGTGACGTAATACGAGAGGTTGCAATATTACAGAATTTGTTACTTTATATATCCGGAAAATCAAATTATCCATCACCATTATTGCGATTAATATCAGTGACACTTTCTTATTCTTTCGTGAGGCCAACTGTAGTAATCACAGATCTTTTGTACAAAATAAAAGATGGCACTTTCACCTGGGGTGATGGTGGTACCATTTTCGAAGAAGTTGCTGCAAAATCTTTGGAAGTAGGAGCTTTTTTCCTTCGATTTTTACAATGGTGGGATAACGAAATCTACGCCAAAAGTTTGACTGATCTTCCGACACCAGTGCCTCCAACCGTAAGTTTTTAAATAAAAAAAAGCTATCATTTTCAAAAATTAAAATATTATTTAAAATTCCAGATTCCTGAGGAGGCAAAAAAACTGAGAGGCTTGTGTCCAATTTGTAAAAATGCATTCCGAAATCGTACAGCACTTGCCACATCAGGGTACGACAATTCAAAACTTTTTATAAATAAGGAATTTATTTAAGATGAGTTGAGAAGCAATTTTTAATATAAAATAAAAATGTCGAATTATTGTTTATTTGTTTTCGAGATCATATAAATATAATTTTTCTAGGATTTTAAAGAAAATTTAAAAAGATTTAAAAGAATTTCAGATATGTCAAGTTAAAATTTCAACAAAAATAAGTTCATTTTCAACGAAATTGTTGAAGTTTCGACCCAAAGAAAGACTTTCTACAAAAATTTTACTTTATAACAAAATTGTTGAATTTTCAACCAACTAATACAATTTTTAACCAAAAACGGAATAGTTGTATTTTTAGTTGAAGAAATTATTTTTCAACCAAAAAATACGAATTTTTAACAAAATAGTTAACTTTTCAACAAGAGTAGTTCAACTTTCAAATATGTAGTTGAAGTTCAGTTGAAAATGACAATTATGGAATTTTTAAGCCAAAAAGGCGAATTTTCTAGAAAATCCTTGGATTTTCAACCTGGAAGTATGGATTATTAACAAAAAAGTTAGGTATGTTGCAAAAAATAGTTAAATTTTCAACAAAAGAAGATGAATCCTCAACCGAAAATATATCATTTTTACCAGTAGCACGTTTAACCAAAAAGACGAATTTGCAAACAAATAGTTCAATTTTTAACAAAACAAGATTTTTCAGTGAAAAAAAGAAAAAAAATTGATTGAATTATAATTTGAGACGATATATAATTTTGAATACAAAATAAAAATTTCGAATAAATAATGAATAAGATTTTTGAGAAAGTTCAAAAAGGTTTTTAATGATTTCAGATGTCGATTTATTCCAAAAATGTTTCAAAAGTAAAAAAATTCGCTTTAAATCTTCCCTTCCCTTTTCTTTTCGTCATTTATAGACATATTTTGATTTATTTTAATATCTTTTTAAATTTTCGTAGAAATTAATTTTTCGAAATAAATTTACATTTTGATTACAATTTTTTGAAATTTTAAATTTTTTGTGAAGAATTTCTAAATCTTTTAAACACATTCTAAATGTCTTTTTAAATTATTCGAATTTTTCCAAAATCTTTCTTAAAATTCTCAAAAATTAAAAAAAAATTGCCTTCAAATTTTCCAGATTCTGTTCTCGACAATTTATGAAATGTTTTAGAATGTTTAAGAATATTTTCTTATAGTCAATTTTTCAAAATAAAAACTTAGTTAAAATTTTCCCATAAATTTAAAAAAAATTTTGTTATTGTGAAACGTTTCAAAATTCTTAAGAAGATTTAAAACTTGTTTCCAAATATTTAAATATGTACATTTTTTTACATTTTTGGAAATATCTTCAAGTATTGATTCAGTTTTGAATCTTTTTGAAATTTCTAAATACCTCTTAAACTTTCTTGAATATTTAATAACATTTTGCTTTAAATTCCTCCACTTTCTTTTTCGAAATTTCAGGAAATAATTTTAATCGGTTTCAAATCTGTCATTTTTTTAAACATTTACTTTTCGCAATAAAAAATCAGTATAAATTTTCTCACAAATTTGAAGAAATCTTTAAAATATCTATAATTTTAATTTGAAATTATAGTTTCGAATGCGCATTTCTAAAAAGTTTAATCATTGAGGCCTTAAAAATAAAGTTGTTTTTTTTTGCTGCAATTGCTTAAGTTCGAAAATGTTTGGTTTTAAATTTCTTAATTTTTGGAGGTTTGGGATTTCACAGTGTTGTAGTTTTAAATATTAAATGTTCAATAATTTTTAATAAAATGTCTCCAGAATCAATTTAAAAAAGATGAAAAATTCAGACAATTTAGCAAATTCTACACTTAAAATGAGCAGATTTTAAAACCAGACATTGAATATTGATTTTTTTTTTATTTGAAAAATGTTCCAAAAGGCTTAACATTCCAAACTCTATTAAATAAAAAACCGTATCATAAATTTAAATTTTGCGATTAAAATTGAAATAGTTGAATTTAGAAGCATATAACTGAAAATTTAAACATTGTTAATTTATAAACGATTTAAATTTACTTAAATTAATAGAAATTTATAAGGATTTGAGTACAAAAAACATGTTTATGTCACAATGCTTCGCGTCTACATTTGTCAAAAGTTTTAAATGAAGTTCGGATTCGTTCAAGTTCAAAGTTAAATAATAATTCTTTTGAATTCATTATAAATTTCGATTTTTAGAATTTCAGAAGCTTCGAATTTGAAACATTCAATTTAGTTTTCAATTTCATATTATCAAATTTGAATCGCTTCGAATTTAAATTTAATTAAGTTCAAAAGTAAAAAATGTATAATTATTCAATTTTGAATGTTTTGAATTAGAAGTAGTCTAATTTTTATTATTTTGATTTCGAAATGATTTATTTTTCCAATTTCCATTTGGATGATATCTAATTTCCAGATTTTTGAATTCAAAATACATTTTTTGAATTTTTAACGCTTTAAATTAGAAATGATACAATTATATATCCTTCCTAATTAAATTGTCAAAATTGAAAAACTTTTGTTTGAAAGTTTTTTAAGCGCTTTTATGTGAAAATGATAAAAGTTAAATTCCTTTTCATTTCACTCGAACTATATAGTTGCAATAAATAATTAGGGGTAGCACAGAGTAACTATTAGTCAATTTTGTTCTTAAATCACTTTTACGTTACTTGTTTTAAGATATTCTAATAGACTTCAATAATCCGAAGGTATTTTTAAAAATTATAAGGAATGTTCATGAGCTTTTAAAAGTTGCAAGGGATTTCAAAAGATTATGAGGAATATTTTTTTCTATTAATTCATTTCCCTTAAATTCCTCTAAATTTAATCGAATTTTACTGAAATCAATGACATTTTGTCGATATATTAAATTATTTCTAATCAATTGGAATTCTTTTGAATTGACTTCTAGTCATTAGTTTCTGTTTTTGTTGGAAATTAGTATGGTTTCAAAGATGTGAAGATATTTTAAAATTTATTTTGCATATCATTTGGAGTTCGTTTAAATTCTTTTGAATTCTAAATTCACTCAATTCTACCCGATTCAGTTAATTGATTTATATTTTTGAATTTTTTCAGTTCACTTGATTTCTTCTTAAATTCAGCATGATTTTTTTATGAAATACATATAATTTTTCTTATTTCTCTTAAATTTCTCTAAATTAACTCAATATTTATCTTAATCAATGGAATTTTTCTATTAAAAAAATGTTTCCATTTCATTTGAATTATTTTGTAATTCTTTTAAATGAATTCGAATTCGCTTGAATGTTTCTAAATTCATTTGAATTCTTCTAAATTCACTAAATTCTATTTAAATCAATGGATTTTAAAGTTATTCTTATTTAATTGATCAAAAATTTGTTTCACCTCACCTTAAATTCTTAGGCATTTCATCAAATTATTTTCCATTCCCTTGAACTTTTTAAAGCTTATTCCAAATTTACTGGATTTAATCAAGTTGTTTCATATTAAATTTTTTTTTTTTAATTATTCAATTTATTTTTTAATTTCACTTCGAATTTTTATGAATTTCATTGAATTCTTCTCATTTACCTTAAATTCCTGTAAATTCATTCAAAGTTTACGAAATTCAATAGCATTTTTTAAATTTTGTTCAATTCATTTGCATTCTTTTGAATTAAACTTCAATTGTTTTGCAGGCATTAGTTACTTCTTGGGTTAGAAATTAGTAGGGTTATCAAAGATTTTTAGATACTTGATTTTGTTGTTTTTGTATTTCACACTGAATTCTTTTAAATTCTTTGGAATTCTTTTGAATTTTGTTTTGTTGACTTGAATTCTTCTAAATTCATTCAATACTCTGGGTGGCCGTTTTAATCAAAGAAAAATGCGAACTATAAATTTAAACATTTTTCCATTTGCAGTGATAAAAAATGATACTTCAATTGAACAATTTTTAATGAAATGCAGATAAACTGCAAAGTTTAGAATTTTTAACATTTTAGATTAATGAGTTCCGAGTCAGATTTAATTATAAAAATATAAATCCACGTTATCATTTTCAATGCCCTATTAAGGAATCCATAATCTTTAAAAATTTCAAAATTGTATTATTTTTAATAATTTTAAGCTAGAAACGTTAAAAATTGAAAAAATTAAATTGTTTTTCAATGAATACTTCTTAAAATAGAAGTTAAATTATTTTGATCTTAAATAGTTTAAACATACTTGAAAAGCTTCAAAATTTTATTATTTTAAATCTCGACAAATCTAGAAGTTGTTTTAAATTGATTCAACTTTAAAATTATTTTTGAAATATGTTTAGAACTTCTAAATATATTTTGAAATGAATAGAATATTCCGTATAATTTCTAGAAAATACTTTTAGAAATATTTTAAAATCTTTTTTAATATTCTCTTAAAATAATTTTTCAACATTAAAAATTATTTTCAATTTTCCTAGGAATCTTACGAAAATGTTTTTATTCTTTGAAAGCCTTACACAATTCTTAAAAAGTTTCTAAATTCTTTTTTTTTTAAATCTTCAAAAATCTACATTTTTTTTTCTAAATACCTCTAAAAATTACTTAAATTTTTCTACAAATAATAAGAATTCAATTGCTATTTAAACACCAAAATTCAACAATTTTACTTACAAATTAAACATTTTTTAAAAAAGGAGAATAAAAATGGCAACGTTCAAAGTTTAAGAGCCCCTCGAAATTTTAACGATTCAAGGCTTTCTATCTCAATAATTCAGTTTCAAATTGTTTACTTTCAAATATTTGGTTACAATTCATTCGTCTTAAATAAACCGCCGAGTACTGCTAAATATTAAATAATTATTCTTGTTCCTAATTTGAAAATTTGAAATTAAATGGTTCAAAAATGGAACATTTTTCGACTGAAACAATATTTTAAATTTAATTAAAGCCATTAATTACAAATACATTATTATAGTTATTTTAAAATTAAACATAATTGATAAAGTTTCAGTAGTACGTTTCCATTTTTTTAATGACGAATACTTTCGAATTGAAACAGTTTAATATACTCAATATTTAAAGTAGAGATTCATTTTAAAAATAATGTATTTATACTTACAGTTAATAAAAAACAAATGTTTTTTATCCCGAATTTTCAACATCAAACACTTTTAATTTTTAATTGTTTAAGTCTTCAATACTGCATGTTCAAGACTGCAATATGTTTAATATGTCTTCATTAGGTATAAAATAAAAGTGACTCTCATTTTAAAAGAAATACATATTGTGTAACATGTAAATTTTATTTTTCAGATACATCTTTTGCTATCAATGCATTTTACCTGTGATACAGAGGTATGGAAAATGTCCTGTCACAAATTATCCAGCTACAGAGGACGATTTGATTCGCCTCTACGTACAGTAAAATAACATACACTGTATGTCTGTATAACTTAAATGTACATATGTTTTGTAAAAGAATAAAAAATAGATTTTATTGCTCTGTTTATTACAATGGTCACTGTCTCTGACGTAACTAAAAATCCGTTTCAAGTATCTGAACCTATTCCTACTCAGCTTACGTACTTAACATTTTCCTACATTTTAAACTCGAGTGGAAAAAAGCTTCAACTCGAGAATGGAACTCAAGGCAAATTTTCAAGCGTTTTCTTTCACAAATTCTCAGTCGTTTAATTTCGATTCTAAGTAATTTCCCTACTTTACCGATGATTACAAGGCACTTTAAATCGTCATATTAAAATTAAAATTAAAAAAAAAACACGTTTTCGCTGCCTCAGCGACCGTCCGAATTATTCTCGATTTCAAAAACTTAAAATCCTATTAACAATTCGTGTCTCGAGACGAGTATTGATAAAACTACTAATGACTTTCCGTAGACATCTTAAAAAACTTATAAACTCCTATTGTACAATCTATCGCATGTGAGAATATGGCGAGCTGGTGATCGTACTTTAGATAAAAAATTAACTACGATAGTAAAGGTGTCAAGAAAACCTAATTTTGTGTGTTTTTTTTTAAATCCACTCGGAATACCGAAATCAGATGATCAACTTTCTCAACTGACGATCGTAGTTCTCTAAAAGCCGAAAACGAGGCACTATTGGCTCGGAATTTTGCAATTGTGCAAAGC
>NC_046661.1:115345100-115346494 GCF_010883055.1 Belonocnema kinseyi | reverse complement strand
TATATTTCGACAATGCATTGTCGAAATATAAAAGTCCCGAATTGGAAAATTAAAAATAAAATTCCCACATCACTGTAAAAATTCCGAAATTATAACATTGCATAACAAAAGACGAATGAGAACAAAGGATCCTATATAGGACCCTATATAGGTTCCTGTATTAGACCATATGCAAATGCACGATAGTTTTTCTTTACTCGTAAAAAACAAGATTAAAAGTAAAAAAAAATTATAAAAACAAGGAAATAAGAATTAGTATAATTCAATTTTTATGCATATTATGAATTCTAATGATATAAATTAATTGAAATGATACATGTTTGAGCGCAGCTTAGAATACAATTTAAAGCAAAATACGAAACAAATATTAAAATAATCATGATAAATACAATTTGTGCTTTATTTTGCAATATTTGAATAAGCAATCCCAGGCAGAGTTATATAAAAAATATATGATATTTGACATAAAAGTGTTGCGATGAGAATGTGTTCATTAAAGCCGAAAGAACTTTAACAAAAGAGACTTCACAATCACAAAATTACAGTTGTCGGTCCGTTGACCTTTGATCTGTGCACGAATGCGGCAGAAATGCAAAGACCGAACGCGGAGTGCGATAGTCATTAGTCGCGTGCCGTAGGTGCACTCAAACTCTCGAGCTAAGCTCTTTTAAGAAAAGAGAATTCACAATCACAAAATTATACTGGTAGGATTTTTGAGTCTTAATTTTAAAAGGTTTGCACAAGAATGTGCGAAAATATAAAGACCGAGCGCGAGGTAAATACATAATCGAGCATTTAAGGTGACTCTAATACTTAAAATTACTTTTTTTGTTGCAGCCTGTATCAAACATTTTCCCCTCAACGCAAGTCTTACCCTCGGATTTGCAAGCGGACCTGCAGACATTGCACTTGGACACAGAACCTCTATCCCCCGAGCTCACATCTTACGATTTAATCGCCGATGGTGATGTCGATCAATTGTCGATTGAAATCGAGAAAGAGCGTGTTGATTATTGGGAGAAGAGTAAAAATTTGCAGGAGCAGTTAAAGGAGCTGCGGTCAGAAATCGAGTTGATGAAAGTTGGCGAAAAACAGTGCGAATTGGACCAGCTTCATGAAGAGCAGGTGAGACTCGGCGAAAATAAGTATAGTACGCTCAAGAAAGTCAAGTCGGGTTCGACGAAAGCGAGGGTTGCATTTTTTGAGGAACTCTGAGCTGTTGGTGAAAATCTGAGATTGATGGGACTCGTGATATTGAAATTATATAAGAAGCTCTGGACAGTTTTAATGGCTAGAGAGTTCTTTCAGATCTGTAAACGCTTCTAGTGAATCGTTAGTATGCGTAAGAGTATCGAAAATGTAAGAGCGATGTCTTGAATTTATATAACTATATA
>NC_046661.1:115337137-115345000 GCF_010883055.1 Belonocnema kinseyi | reverse complement strand
ACAAATGTATTTTTGGATAAAAAAAGTTGTTTGAAAATGTCCATTTTATTTTTGTACATTACAGAAAACGCTCGCAAAAATAAAATTATTATTTAAAAAAATGAAAATAAAAGTCGCGTTAAATCAGCCTGCATTGAATCTTGCAAAGTTTGTTTCATTTGAAGCTCACTTGTTTTAAATTTTTGTTTGTATCACATTTTTATACAATTATTGTTATTTTAAATTAAAACAATAATTAAAAAAATTAAACATTAAACCAAATTTCTATAATAAAAATATTTGATTATTGTATTTTTAATAAATAACTAATATTGACCACATAACTGTTTTCTCAATTTCTGCATTTCGGGAATTTTCTAGTTTGTATATTTTATTATTAGACAGCATTCCGCCTGGAGTTTTATTATTCGGGAATTTTCAAACTCGGTAATATTGTAAACTGTCCAGAATTTCATTATTCTAGAATTTTTTAATTCGGGATTTTCAGGTTTCAGCATTTTGTTATTTCGTGAAGTTTACAGTGTCGAAAATATTTCAAAAATTTAAAAAGATTTATAAAATTGTAAAAAAATCTTGAAGATTTTGAGGCATTTAAAACTCCTGAAAAACTTAAATAATAATTTGAATTATATGTATATATATATATATTGGCTTGTAACTGTCGTCTTAACATCTAAAAACCGAAAGAACAATTTTCCTATCACTTGGAATTATAATTATATTTTTATAAAAACGTTAGAATATATAATAATTAAGAAATTGGAAAATACATACAAGAACTTGATTAGACGAATAGTCTAAAAATGCCCGTAGAAACTGCAGACCACAAAAATAAAAATAAAAACTAAATAATATTAAAGAACTATATATAGACAATATATAGAATGAAAATTATAATTAATAATTTTAGAATTAGTGGAAAATATATGAAACCGTAATATAAATTACTCATCGACTTATATTTGTGGTATTTATTAAAACAACCAAGTTTTGCAAAGTTATAAATGTAAAAATGTTTTAATTGGCAATTTACGTTCAATCCAAATGGTTCTTGTCCAAGCTAAGTTTACCATCAGTGCGCCTAGAAGGTATGCCGAGAGTTGCTTACAGCGCTCCAAGTGGCTCTTGGCAAACTATATCGAGGGTGCTTTCTACGGGGAGCGATGGGTAGAGGGGAAGTGACTTTTTTCGCCGGACGCGCCGTCTATATTTATGGCGGGCAACTAAGCCCGCACCGGATCTACGTTTATATTATCTTTGCTCTGACGGCCTCAACCCAGATTATAATAATAATTCACCGTATCATAACAGCTTATGCGTATGAATCTTAAAAATTGCCTTATAGAATTGCAAGGACTTGAAGTAGTAACAAAAAAAGTTGAAAAAATGGCAATATACTTTGCGATAACAAAAATATTTGTGTAGAACATATGAAACATAAACAAACTTCAAGTAATTGCAATTCAATAGCTGCAAATAAGTTCAAGAACATTGAAAAATGTTGATTATTTCGGAAGTTATTGAACATTTAAAAAAACATTTTAATTTACACTATTTTTCAACATCTGCTTGAAAAATAGACAAATTGGCTTCATCCTACGCTCATTTTATACAGAATTTCGAGAGCAATCAAACTTTTAAAGAGAATTTTTTTTAGCTCTGGCATAATTCAAATTAAGAGAACTTTTCATTAGGCATAACAAAAGTTGTGTACGAAAATTTGTAAACATTGCTGTTCTAGGGTCCTTTTATATACACCGCTAGTGGATATAATTTCACACACTTTTGTAAAATTACACAGTAAAGTATGTGATATTTACAATGATACAATATATCATTTTCCGAAACTTTGTAATTTTACATAAATATTTTTTACAGTGCAGGGTGACGGTTCAGTGCACGATTTCAAATTCCCGGTTTTTCCCGGTCAAGTTTTTAAATTGTCCTCAATTGTCCCGGTCCTAATTATTTGCCGCTAAACGCAAAAATTGATTTTAATCCATTATGATCATTCGAAGCATACTTTAACATAACTTTTCGTTGAAAAAATTAATTTTAAACAAAACGGAAAAAAACGGGTTTTTTCAAAAAATAGTTCAATTTCCCATCTAACTGATAAATTTTCAACTAAAATGATGTATCTTCAGCTGAAATCGTCGAATTTTTGATTAAAAAAAATGAGTTTTCAACCAAGAAAGGTTCATTTTTACCCACAAATATTAATTTTCAATTTAAAAAAATCAATTTTCAGCCAAAAATTGAATAATTATATTTTTAATAAAAAATGAATATCCAAGCCTTTGGTTGAACATACACTTTTTAGACTTCAATTCATCTATTAAGATACATTTTTATCTAAAATTGTGGAACAATAGTTACATTTAGAACTTAAAAAACAAAGTAATTAAAAAAAAAAGAACAATTTTTCAGAAAACAACTAAATTTTCGGCAAAAACTCCTTTTCATCAAAAGAAAAAACAAGTTTTCTATCAAATAGCTCATATTTGAAACATAAAAATGAATTTTTAATTTCAATGATGAACCTTAAAAAAATTCTAATAAGTGTTATTCAACTTTCAACCAAGTAATTCAATTTCTGACCTAAATTAAATAAGAAAATTAACTTGAAAAGAAAAAGACAATTTTCTAAAAAAAAATATCTTTTTAGCAAAATAAGTGGATTTTCAACAAAATTACAAATTTACAAAATTTCAATTAAACTGAGATAATCGTAAAAATCTGCAACTGCAGGTAAAGTAGAAATCATTTTTATAAATTGACTAATGTTATTAAAATAATGGAAACTTGAATTTTACTGCGATTAGAAGTAAATTCCTGGTATTTTAATTAAATTTTCAGTTAATTCCCGGTTTCATGGTGAAATTGCTACCCTGATAATGTAAAATAATATAAATAAATAATAATGTAATAAAAATATAAATAAAATATATAATGTCAAATATAGAGACCAAAGAATGCCTTTTTGAACTCAGAGTGTAAAAATTTTAGGATAAATTCATATGACTTCAAAACAATTCAAGTTAAATTTAAATGAATTTCAATGAATTGGAAACAATTTTCAAAATAAACAAAAAATCCATTGATTTCTGTAAAATTGGAATGAATTTAGAGGATTTTAAGGTGAACGAGAAAAATTTGATGACATTCATCAAAATTCAATCCAAATTTTTTTTAAGCTCTAATGAATAACAATTTAAAATTATGAAAAAACTGCATTGAATTCAGTAACTTTCAAACGAGTTGAGAAAAATTTAAGGAGAGTCAAAAGAATTTGATGAAATACCTAAGTATTGAAGGTAAGGTCAAAAGAATGTAGTATCAATTAATTAAATATTTAAAAAAATTTTTTAAAAAACACTAAATGAAATAGAATTGAGTAAATTAAAAAGTAAAATTTTAGTGAATTCGAAGGAATTTAAAGGAAACGAGAAGAATTCGACGAAATTTCACAACAAATCAAACTGAGTTTAAAAACAATCAATAAGAATTTAAGATGAGTTATAAAGATTTCAAGATGAAATAAACAATTTTTTTTCAATACATTGAATTGAGTAGAATTCAGTGTATTTAAAAGAATTCAAAATAATTAAAAAGAATTCAGGCTAATTTTCAAATAAATTGCAAAAAATATTTTAAAATCTCTTGAAATCTTTGAAACCCTACGAAATCATTCGTTTCTTGTGAATAAATTCTTTTAAATCCATAAAAGTATTAAAATCCCTTGTAATTGTTTAAATGTCTTGAAAATACATTGGAATCTTTTAAAATACCTTCAAATATTTTTAATTCTTTAAAATCCCTTCAAACGATTGAAATAAATAAAAAATTTTGGGAATCTTTTAAAATGTCCTAAAATATTTCAAATCCTTTAAAATCTGTTGAAATCCCTTGATTTTTTTTAAAGCTCTTGAAAATGCCAAGGAATTTAAAAAATCAAAGCTTATGATCACTTTATCATTTGAATTGAAAAAATTGAACAGAATTCTGATGAATTTAAATGAATTCAGAATAAATTAATAAGAATGAAGGTTGAATTCTAAAACTTCAATTAAAATGTCATAGAATCTTTGAAACCCGACGAAATATCATGAATTAATTTTTATTTACAGTTGATCAACTCAAAAAGTTTTCTATACCAAAATTTCAATGTCCAAGGCTTTTAATTTTTAATGGTTTAAGTCTTCTTTTAAGTAAACAAATGAACTTATAGAAAAAAAAAGAAAATTGAACCAGTATGTAAAAAATTAATTGTTTTGGTCTAAGATTTATTATTTTAGTTGAAAATTCAATTCTTGTGTTCAAAATTTAATCCTTGTGTTGAAAATTCGTTTTTGTTTTGTTTTAAATAAGACTATTTGGTTAAAATTAATCAATTTAGTTGAAAATTGAACTATTTCGTTGAAAATTTGTTATTTTTCTTGTTGAGAATTATTTAGAAATTTATTTATTTAGTTGAAAATTCGTTTTTTCTGGGTTTAAAATTAATTTTTTAACTGAAAATTTAACTATTTCATTTTTAGTTTAAGAAATGGATCTTTTCAGTTAAAAGTTTAACTTATTAATTGAAAATTTATTTACTTGGTGGGAAATTTAGTTAAGAACACAAATACTTGATTAAAATTTGAACTACTTTGCTGGAAATTCTTTTTTGATTGACAAGGTTGAAAATGTAATGATTTTAACTACTAAATTTTTAACGTTAAAATGTTTTTTTTTTTAACAGATTCACAATCATCTTGAAAATTCAATTCTGAATACCAGTATTACAGTTAAATTTAAAAAATCGTTAATTAATTTATAATGACAGGTGATCAACTCAAAACGTTTTTAATAAAAAAATTTCAATTTCTCACGCTTTGTGATATTTCAAGTGAATGAATAGATTTTTCTCCTCAAAATTTATAAAATTCACGGTAAAAGAAATTCACTGTCATTTTCCGACTTTGAAAAAATTCCCGGTAATTTAACACTGAAATTGAAGATAACTTACCGTATTCGAGTAAGCGTTTCTACTGAGGAATTCGAGTAATTTTTCTTTAGCTTCTTTCTCCGCAATACGAGCGCGAAGCAACTCATCTTTTAATCTTTCTGCCTCAACCGCTCTTCTTTCAGACTCTTGAACGAGTCTTTCGGTGAGTAATTCCGCCTCCCTGGTCTTCCTTTCCAGGTGGACTTTTTCTTCTTCGGTTTTCATGTTATTCAGTCTAATTCGCGTTATCTCCTGTTCTGCCTCGGAAGCCTTTTGACTCAGCAGCATCGCTTCTTCTTCTGCTACTCGACTCTTCTCTGCCAGAAGGTCTGCTGTTTCCTCAGACCGTCTCTGCCAAATTATTAAATTACACTTTTTTGTTGTCAAAAAGGGATTCATTCAGACATATTTTTAACAGAGTGTCTACTCAAATTCTGCAGAAAAAAAATTCTCGGGCAATTCAACATTTTCTCTGGGTATCTCAAGTTTTTTCAAGGTAAAATTTTTAAACAAGTGACTGGGAATATGTACACACTTTCGCGAGTTTATTATAAATAATATTTTTTCTACAGTTTCTAGGGTTTAGGATTTAGGAATTTTTCACAAATTATAATATCAGATATTCTTAGATATATTAGTACCTTCGATTTATTAAATAATTGAATAATACTAAGAACATAATTAATTACTGTGGGCACTACATTAAAATAATTTAAACCTCTTCCAATTCCTAATTTTTCAAGTAAAAATATTGCATTTTCAACAAGATATGTAGATGAATTGTTAACCAAATAATTGAATTTTCAAAAAAATAGTTAAATTTTCAACAAAAAAGATTCATTTTTTGTCAAAAGAGAAGATTTTTCAACAAAATACATGAATTCTCAACAGAATCCACACAAAAAAACAACAACAAATATTCAAAGTGATGCATTTTTAAATAAAATGATAAATCTTCATCTGGAATAGATCAATTTTAATTTTCCACCAAATAGTTTTATTTTCAACCAAGAGTATGAATTTAATAAAATTACGATTTTTCAATATGGAAATTTTCATCCAAAAAGATGAATTTTCAAAGAAGAAGATTATTTTTTTAAGATTATTATTTAAAAAAATTATTTTTTAACGAAGTAGATTAATCTCTACCAAAAATATAAATTTTTACCAAAATAGATGAGTCTTCAAATAAAAAAAAAATAAACTTTCGACAAAACTGGAATAGTTAAATTTTTAAATGTAAAATTACCTTCGAACCCAGAAAAAACGAATGTTCAACAAAATAAATAACTTCCAATCAATAAGCTTAATTACTACCAAAAAAGGCGAATTTTCAACTAAAAAGATAATTGTTTAACGAAAAATTAATAAAAATAAAATCCCGAACAAGTGATTTAATTTTCAACAAAAAAGATGATTTTTTAAGTAAAAAATACCAGATTTTAATCAAACTGGAATAATTAAATTTTCAATTAAAAGAATTAATTACGAAAAAAAATTAAAAAAAAATAGTTAAATGTTTAATCAAAGAGATGAATTTTCAACTAAAATGATGAAATATTTAATTGGAATAGTTAAGTTGTCAGTTTAAAAAAATGGTTTACAATACAAAAAAATGGTTAAATTTGCAAACAAAGTGATGACTTTTTAACTAAAATGAAGAATCTTTAACTGGCATATTTGAATTTTAAAACAAAAATATGAATTTTCTAATAAAATTATGAATCTTTAACTAGAATAATTAAATTTATAACCTAAACAATTACTTTTCAATCAGGAAGATTAATTTCTATCTGAAAATATGAAATTTCAACTAAAAAAGATAGTTTATTACCAAAAATTAAATAGTTAAATTTTTTGATAAAAAAAATCATGTTCAGCGAAATAGATGAATTCTAAACTAAAATGATGAAATATTTAACTGGAATAGTAACATTTTTCGTTTAAAAACATTTTTTTCAACAAAAAATAAAAGAAATTTTGAAAAAAATAGTAGTAAAAGAAATAGTCCAATTTCAAGTAAAAAATAATAATTTTCATACAAAGAGATGCATTTTCAATTAAAATGTCAAACCTTCATCAACAATACATCATTTTTAACAACTCAACTTTCAACAAAGAAATAAAATTTTCATCGCAAAAAGATGAATTCTGAACGAAAAATGTAGCAGTTGATAGTTGAAACAAAAAATTAAATTTTTAAGCAAAAACAGTTAAATTCAAATAAGAAAGATGACTTTTCAACATGAGTTAAATTTTCAACTAAGAAACCTTTTTCAGTCAACAGAGAAAAAAATTAAAAGAAACTGTTGCATTTTCATGCAAAAAGATTAACTTTCAAGCAAGAACATTCATTTTCAACCAAAAAGTTTTTAACTAAAAACTTATCAATTTTCAAACAAAAATATAAGTTAAATTTTTATTTAGAAAAATTAATTTTAAACGAAAAAAAACAAACAAAATAATTTAATAAAGTAATTCAGAGCTAAATTTATAAATGAATAATTCTTCTTATTCAATTTTATATTGAATTAAACAAAAAATAGTAAAATTATTAAAATTATGATTCGAATTATTAATCTGCTCAGGAAAGAATTTCCTGCCTTTAAAACAATTCCCTGACATTTCCAGGTTTACGAAAATTCCCTGATAACACAGGCCCACAAAAAAAAAAACAAAAGTGTCTGTGCAATTGACCAGACCTATATATTCTTATGTATTTTTTCGACGCTGAATCCGAATTTGCAATTAAAAAGTAGGGTCCAGCTACCTTTTTATGGGGTTTTGCTCGAAAAACCTCATTTTTTACGGTTTTTTCATGGTTTTTTTTAATAAAAAAAAAATAAAGAAAAATTTTATTTTTTTGACTTCAG
>NC_046661.1:115334598-115337037 GCF_010883055.1 Belonocnema kinseyi | reverse complement strand
TCTTAAAAGAAGCTAAAAATATTATAATGGAGTTCATGAATATCGCTATACATAGGTTCTAAGTCTTACTTTATGATCAAGGTTCGAAAAAAGTTCTAGTTTCGTGATTCATGTAGTGGAAAACCTCCAGAACAGTATCCAAAACATCGGTTTTTAAAAAAAATATCAATTTATCACGTTTATTGTCCACTTACGCCGACTAGGAGTTGTTTTTTGAAAAAAATGACTTAAAATTCGTGATCAGCGACCTCAAAAACCCCCAGTAAAGTATTTTTAATGTTTATAAATCGGTTTAAAATCGTAAACCTTGATTTTAATGTCATTTTAATCAAATTTGAAGCAAATTTTCACGTTTCGCGATTTTCTGCCTTTTCATCGCCGTATGGTGGGTTGAAATTTTTGTAAAAAAAAAATCAAAACATGGTTTTCCATGTATTTTTTCCCGTAAAATTCGATTCTGAAGTCAAAAAAATAAAATTTTTCTTTATTTTTTTTTTATTTAAAAAAAACCATGAAAAAACCGTAAAAAATGAGGTTTTTCGATCAAAACCCCATAAAAAGTAGTTGGACCCTACTTTTTTATTGCAAATTCGGATTCAGCGTCGAAAAATACATAAGAATATATAGGTCTGGTCAATTGCACAGACACTTTTGTTTTTTTTGTGGGCCTGTGTAATTCAACGTTTTCCAGATATACCAGGTAGGGTAGATTCCCTGTTTAATATCAGTTACTTACGAGAGCTTCGTTCGCCAACCGGATTTCTTCTTGATACTGCATAAGTCGCTGCTCCATTGCAGCCTTTTCCCTTTCTGCAGCTTCCCTCAATTGCTTCTCGCGAGCTAATTTGTTTCTTTCGATCTGCCTCCTACCATAAAAAGAACCAAATTTCTGTTATAGAACATGAAAGTTAATAAAGTTACATGCAAATTAGTTATCACTTCGACAGAATGGAAAGATGACAATTTACGGTCGTAGGTTTTCTACAACTGTCCAATTAGGCCATGCGTCTTGAAGGATTTCAATCAGCAACTTCTTTTTTATCTTTACAAAAATTCATAAATGATACAAGGTACGTACCTCTCCTCTTTTCAAGATTTGTCGTCATCAAGTTTAGCAGACTAAACTCTAAAATCTAATTTTAGAATAAAAATAACTGGGACATGCTATTATATTAAAAAAAAACTCTTTCAAAAATTAATAAGCTTTGCTTCCTATCAATTTTCGATGTAACATGGAAATATGGCACAAAAAGTTTGAAATTCAGAACAAAATAATTACATTTAAGCCAATAAAAGTTTCGGATTCGAAATTTCAATAAGGGACCATCCATAATTTACGTAAAACCTTTTTTATATTGAAAATCCATGTAACAAAAATTATAGCGTCACCTTGAAATTCAGTAATTACAATAAAAGATCGTAATAACGTTATAAAGACTTAAATATTCGTAGAATTAGATATTTCTTCCATCACTCTGAAAGAAAATATCCATTAAAAGTTTTTTTCACAAATTTAAAAATGGCTACTATTCTCTAAATTATTTCAAAATTTTTTAAGTTTATCGGGTTTTTAGTCGTCTACTTTTCTATATTTGACGACAGAATAAAAAAGAATTACATATACATTTATTAGAGTAAATAGCACTACTAACTAAAATAACCCATACAAAAAAATCTGCACGCAAGTGCAGAATTAAAACGGAATTAATTTAAATGTAAATATCATGAAGATATTTACAATTAAATTGTTTGATTAATATAGAAAGATGTAATTTTGAGTTTTTTTTTAATAGTTCAATTTTGATGATATACAATTGAAAGTCAAGAGTGTTCAATTAAAAAAAAATTAATGTAAATAAAACTTGCATAAATCTTAATTATAAATTTAATTTTAAAGAGTTCCAGGTGAAAATACTTAAATTTTGAAAATATAGAATTGAAAAGTATTACATTTTAAGAAGTTAAATAGTTCAATTTTGGAGAGGTACAATCGAAAATTCTCCAATTATCACGATTAGCAAATTGAAGTTATTCCATTTTTAAGATTGATAATAAATGAACGTTCAATCACTTTCTAATTTGTATAGCGTAGAATTATTTAATTTTGAACGCTTTTTTTAATATAGTTCGATTCAAAGGAATAAAAATAAAAAATGTGTCAATTTTTAAGATTTGCGGAAGAAAATGTTTAAATTCTAAATTCTCCCAAAGTGAACACATTGCAAATCTAAATCATCAGATTTACGGTATTCTTAATTGTGAAATTTGTATTGCATAACTTTTAAATATCTACATCATTTTTCAAAATTAAAAACTTCAATTTGAAAGATTTGCAATTTAAATTTCTACAATTTTGAAGAGTTACAATTGAAAATTCTTCAATTTTAACGATTCGCAATATAAAATTTTTGCATTTTAAATATTTATAATAATCAAAGG
>NC_046661.1:115332571-115334498 GCF_010883055.1 Belonocnema kinseyi | reverse complement strand
GAGTTTTTTTTTCAAATTTTTTCAAAGTAAACAGATTTCAAGTATAAGTTATCAGATTTCCAGTCTTCTTAATTGTGAAAGTTAAGTCTTGCATAACTTTTAAATATCTACACAATTTTTTTAAATTAAAAACTTCAGTTTTACAGATTTAAAATTGAAATGTCTACTACTACTAATTTTTAACGTCTTTTAAAACGTTTTCTTTTCAAGATTTACAATTAGAAAAGTCTTGATTTTTGACGATTGCCAATTTAAAATTCTTCCACAGGTAAGATTTACAATTGAAGATTAATTAATATGGAATGTTTATATTTGTTTAAAATTATGTAATTTTAAACATTTTTTTTAGAACATGCAATTCAATTTGGAAGATTTAAAATAGAAAATTCTTTAATTTTTAAGATTGACAATGGCAGACTTTTTAATTCTAAGTCTTCTAAGTCCTCCAAATTTCAAAAACTTCAATTCTAATTCATAAACATTACAGAATAAATAATTATAAAACTTCAAATTATCATCATTTTTAATTGTAAGATTTGAAAATATTTCAAAATTCTTGAATTATCAGCATATAAAATTGGAAGTTATTCAATTTTAAAGATTTATATTCTAAAGGTACGTAGTTTTAAACTTCTTTTTAACAGGCCAATATTGAAGATTGACCATTGAAAATTCTTCTATTTTACGATTTTTAATTAACATTTTTTCGATTTTCAATAATTAAAGATCCATCACTCAGGAGTGCTAATAGTTTAAAATTATGTCATTTTGAACCTTTTTAGGTTGCTCAGTTCTAAAGATTAAAAATAAGAAATTCTTTAAGTTTGAAGATTTACAAATTAAGATTTTTAGATTCTAAAGATAAATAAATAAAAAATCCTAAATTTGGTTTAGTTCAGAGTTTACAATTCCAAATTCTTCCAAACTGAAAAAATGTCAAATATAAATGAGAAGATTTACGGAATCTTTAATTGTATATCTTATATAAATTTTCAAAATTAGAAATGACTGAATTATTAGGATTTATATTTTTAAGGTAATACTATGTAATTTTGAACGTTTCGAAATTCAAAGTTCTTCTTTTGTAAGATTTACAATTGAAGATTCAATTATTTGATATGTTTATAATTTAAAATGATTTAATTTTGAACGTTTCTTTTTTTTTAACATGCAGTTTAATTTTAAAGATCAACAATGGAAAATTCTTTAATTTTTAAGATTTGGAATCAAAGACTCTCCAACATTTAAAGTGTATAATAGAAAGTAGTGTAACTTTGAATGTTTTTTCTTAATTAGTTCAATTTTGAAGATGAGGAACTGAAATTGATTAAATTTAGAAGAATTAGCATTGAAATTAATTCGATTTTATAGATTAGCCATTTAAGGGCATGCTCTTCGTGACCACGTGACCAAACTAGTCCCCGGATATGAGCATTTTTTTGTGTTCACTGTGTCCACACGGATTGAGATATCGTGTTTAAAATTTGACAGATTAAATAAAAAGCACTAAAGAACGTTTGTATACATCAATGTGTTTATAGTTTTAAAGAAAGTTTATTTATAAATCGATGAAAAAGAATATTACCATTCGAGTTATAGCACTATGCAGATAATTTTTGGTTTGATGCATTTCGAATTTTTTGGTTCGCGTATATTGAGCACTGACACCAGTTTTGGGCTAAATCGTCTAAGCGTTAAAAAAAATTAATGTAAGCAATAAAATTTGAACATTCGTAGCAAATCAACAAATAAGTATCTGCATACACGTACACGAGAATAAGAAACTTTGACCGTCGATAAAGTCGAGATCACGTGACTAAGTTCATTCATCAAAATTTTGTATGGAGAATGAAATGATTTTCATTATTTTCAGTCCTCACTACGTCCAAACGGAATGAGATATCGTGTTCAGGATTTAGGAAGTTAT
>NC_046661.1:115302907-115332471 GCF_010883055.1 Belonocnema kinseyi | reverse complement strand
TGGAAGTTGGTTGGAGAACTCCGGCGAGTAAATTTTAGCACATTGCTGTTGTTGCTATGTTTCCAATTTGAAATTTATCTTTTATTTTTAGGACCAAAAAAAAGAAAATCATTTCACACCGAAATTTCATGAACGAACTTAGTCACTTGATCTCGACTTTATCGACGTTCAAAATTTCTTTTTTTCTCCGCTAGAAATCGCTAAAAATGCCCAAAAAATAATGATAGGTTACGTGTGTGCAGATACTTATTTGTTAATTTGCAACGAAGGTGCAAATTTTATTTCTTATATTAATTTTTTTCAAGGTTTAGACGATTTAGTATAAAATTGGTGTCAGTGCTCAATATGAACGAATAAAAAAAAATCTAAAATGCATCAAACCAAAAATGCTCTGCAAAGTGCTATAACTCGAATGGTAATATCCTATTCCATCAATTTATAAATAAACTTTCTTTAAAATTACCAATATATTGATGTATACAAACGTTCTTTAGTGCTTTTTATTTTATGTGTTAAAGTTTAAACACGATATCTCAATTCGCGTGGACGCAGTGAACACCAAAAAAAAAAATGTTCATAACCGGGGACTAGTTTGGTCACGTGGTCACCGAAGAGCATGCCCTTAAAAGTCTTCAATGGTGAACATAAAAAATGAAAGCGTTGATTTTTTGTTTGGAAATTCTTATAATTAATAGCATATGTAACATTTTGTTTTCTTTATAAAAATGGGAATGGCGATCCTGGTGTCTCGGGTAGTAGAGTAACAAAATTGTATTCAATAAGGCATAGCTGAAAATAGTTGAAAAAATTACGGAATTACTTCCGGAAGAAAATTAATTTTCTAAGAAAAGATGAATTTTTGACAAAATATATCAAATTTCAACCAAACAGTTAAATTTTCAAATAGAAAAGATAAATTTTTAATTAAAAATATCAATTTTTAACAAAAAATAAACTAGTTACATTTTCAGGTAGGTAAAGTAATTACCAACGAAAAAAAAACGAATTTTTAACGAAAAAAATTGTTCAAGTTTCAACCAAAGAAATGAATTTTCAAGTACAATGATCAATTTGAAAAAAATGAATTTTCCGCCAAAAGAGTTCAACATTCAACCAAATAGTTAAATTAAAAATGAAAAAGTTAAATTTTCAACCAAAAGTGGGAAACCATCCCGGGTGACGAAAACTTAAAAAAATTCGAACTTCATTTAAAACTGAAAAAATTTATTGTGATATTAAAACTTGTTTATACTCAAATCTTAAAAAAATTTTATTATTTGAAGTCAACTTAAATTCCTTAAAAACCAATGATTTTTCAATTTCTAATTACACTTTCTAAAATACAAGCATTTCAATTTTAATTGCACAAATAAAACATATGAAAGGGAAAAATAAAAAATTTAGAGTTAAAAATGAAAATTGAGAACTTTAAAATTGTAACCATTTAAAAGTACCAAAATGTTCATTTACTGATGCATCAATTTCAGATAGTTTAATTTTTATATTGTTTTATTTTAAACTCAATTTTGGACTTAACAATTTCAATTCTTTCTTTAGAATTATTATTCATTCTTGAAATTTCTCAATCAAATATTTTTCAATTTAAAAGGATTTAATTGCTTAAATCTTCAACTAAAAATCGGAAATTTTAAAAACATTACATTAAAAATTAAAATTATTACAGGGTGGCCATTTAAATCGACAAAATAAATTCCCGGCCATACCCCGGTTTTTTCCCGGTTCGCAAACATTTTTCGCGGTCAATGAAATTAAAAAAATGGAACACTAAAGCTAAAAAAATGATCACTTGAGGTAATAAAAATTGAGCTGCAAATGAAAGCACTCAAAGTGGAACTGTTAAATTTTGAACTTTTAAAATTGAAATTTAAAAAATTTAATTAAAAAATGTATTCAAATTCTCAATAATTTACGTGTATAAAATTAGAGGTACTAACATTTTTCAATCTAAAAAAATATAAATCTACGTTATCATTTTCAATGCTCTGAATTAAAAAATCAATGAACTTTAAATTTTCAAAATTATATAATTTTAAGGAATTTTAAGCTAGAAAAATTAAATATTGAAAAATTGAAAAAATTTTACCTGAACACTTCTTAAATTAGAAATTCAATTATTTTCTTTATAAATAGTTTAAACATCATTGTAAAGCTTCGAAATTTTCAGAGCTTCTAAATATCTGTCGAAATTAATTGAATTTTTTCTACAATTTTCAGAAAATCCTGCAAATTTTAGAACATTTGTTTACAATTTGGATGTATAAATAACAATTTAACATTTATTACTTGTAGGCGAAATTTGAGTAATTTTAAGAGATACTTACAAGTTTTGAAAAGATTCAAACTTAATGTAAAACTTGCAATGGTAGCCTAATATAAAAGAAAATGAAGATTTTCTCAGATTTTAAACAAAAAATTAGATATTTTTCAAGAATTGTGACAGGCTTCAAACGAATAAAAACATTTTCTTAAGATTCATAGGAAAATTAAACATTATTTTGCATTGCGAAAAATTGTTTTAAGAGAATACTTAAAAAGGTTTTCAAAGATTGAAACAAAATTTTCAAAAAAGATTCTAGAAGATTTTAAGAAAACTTTCTGAAATTTGCATGATAATTTTTTACCTTTTTAAAACTCCTAAATATCTCTTAAAATTACTCAAATTTGTTCTATAAATTTTAATTTGTAAATTATACATCCAAATTAAAAAAGTCCACTTACAAATTAAGCATTTTTCAAATACAACAATTAAAATTGTAACGTTCAAAGTTTAAAGGCTCTTCGAAAATTTAACGATTCCAGGCTTTCTATGTTAAACAATTAAGTTAAAGATTCTTTGCTTTTAATTATTTCGTTTAAATTTGTCCTAAATAAAAATTCAAATATTGCTAAATATTCAATAATTAATCTTTTTTTAAATACAAACTTCAAATTGAATGGGTTAAAATTGGAATATTTTAGAATGAAACAATATTTTAAATTTAATTTTAAGTTGAAAATAGTTAATAAACTTTCGTCACACTTTTACATTTGTATAATGACTCAGACTTTCAAATTGAAACAGTTTAAGTTTTAACGTTAAAATATGAAAATTCTCAAATTTTGAAGTGGTTTAAAATCATTTTGCCAAATCGTCTTTGTTCACTTTTATTACTTAAAGTACAGATAAATTAAAAAAAAAGATTGATTAAATAAAAATTTTTAAGATCAAAGGCTTTTATTTTTGATTTGTTCAAGTCCTTAAGAAAACATTTAAAAATTCTTTAAATTAAAAATGTAAGCGTAAAAATAAAAATTTTAAATGGAAAATTTTTAAAGTATACAAATTTTGAACTACGCATTGTTAGCTAAATAATAGCATAATTGAAAAACATAACAATTCAAATAAGTATTTAACAATTGTTAAAATCGAACGTGGACAAATTTTTCTTCCACAAGTTTGTAAAATTACCGGTAAATAAAATTCACTGTTATTTCCCGATTTTTCCCGGTCTCAAAAAATTCCCGGTTTCCAAGCGGCCACCCTATAATATAAAGAATATAAAACAAGATAGCTGTAACATGATCCCATTTTTTGAAAATGTACAAGTTTAAGATTTTTAATTCGGAATTTTTCTATATTTACATCTACAATTATTTAATTCAAAGATGTCTATCATGGCCTTTAGCATGAACATTAAAAATAATTAAGTGAAAAAATGTTTTAATATCACCATTTTTGGTAAGTCGATACATATATTATTTAGAAGTAGCATATGATGAAGTATCAAGTGACATTCAAATCTTCAGAATTTTAAATATTGTGAGAAATATTGTGAACTAGAGATTAATTATTCTAAACCCTTTGAAACTATATACTTTCTAATTGGAAACTTTAAAAAATTACAAACGCGCGAATAATGAAATAAGGGAAACTTTTAACTTTCAACCAAATAGTTGAATTAAAAAAAAAAAAAAAATGAATAAAATCGGAAAAATGTATGGATGGCCCCTACCAGGACGAGTAGAAGTTGGCACATTCGAGCCATGCGCTCAAAGATTAAAAATAAAGGCATCAGTTAAAAAAGTTACCTCGATTTTTCTTCCTTGGCCTGGGCCTTCATCTGCTGGACCTCCATCGAGTCGGGTTTCCGCCTCCGCATGAACAGGTCATGGTTGCCAATGCACAGGTCCAGAATCTTAACAAATAATATGCGCGCACCTTTGTCACTATTACGCTCCTCCAATCCTAAAACTACCATTCCCTTCACCCAGCTGCCAACATCTGATTGTTTCTTTACCAGTTTGTTCATCCGAACTTTCTGCGAGAAGAAGACAAAATTCGGCGAGGACTTCTCCACCGGCTTTATCACAAATTTCTTGTCGTCGAAGCTAATGTGTCGGATCTCGGACCACGTGAAAGTCGTCTTCGGCGCCAGCTTGTTCTCCTTCTCGTAAATGTTCAGCCCCAGAGCGGTCACTCCTAGCCACAGGTCGGTCTCTTTCTTATTCTGAAAAACAATCATATTCAATTCCAAACAACTAAAGTAACTGGCTGGAATCACAGCGAAAAAAAGATCTCAAAAAAGGGGAAATCGGGTAATTTTTTCACGAAAAGAGGGGGAAAATAGAGGGAACATTATATATTTATTTAGACATTTAGAAAAAAAATAAATAATCTTTTTCAAGGTGTCCACTCAAATCCTGGAAACAAATTACCTGACCATTCCAGGTACACGTTTTTTTTCCAGATATCATTTTTCATGGCACGGAGTCATTAAAATATTTCGAATTTTTTAAAACAATCAATTCGAAATACATACAGATTCGTAAGTTTATTAGAATTAATGGTTTTTTTTCAGTTTCTGAAAAATTAAATTCACCGAATCAACATCGATTAATTAAATAATTAAATAATACTGAAAACATAACAATTCATTTCTTGCATTTGTCTCTGAAGTACTAAATAGTTACATTTCAAATAAAAAGGATCAATTTTCAACCATTTGGTTGAAGTTTGAACTAAAAAATCACAGCTTTTAACAATAAATTGAATATTTAAATTTTCAGTTAAAATAATGAATTTTTCACAATATTAAAAAATTAAAATCTAATCAAAGTAAAAAATTTTCATTTAAAATGCTGAATCTTCAACTGCAATAGATCCATCTTAAACCTTACAGATACATTTTTACAAAAGAGTTGAACTTCCAATCATGTTGTCTCATTTTCAACTGAACACATCAATTTACAAATAAAATTATGATTATTTAATTAAAATACTTGAATTATCTCTCTAAAAAAATGAATTTTCCAACAATAAGATTAATTTGCAAACAAAAAAATTAATTTTCTATTAAAAACATACGATTTACCAATAAAATACATAAATTTCCAATGAAATAGTTGACTTTTCAACAAAAAGAGACAAATTTTTAGCAAACAGTTGGATTTTGAATTAAAAAAATATATTTTCAAACAAAAATAGAGCAGATATATTTTCACTTAAAAGCAATTAATTTTTAACCAAACTGATAATTTTTTTAATTCAAATGATGCATCTCCAACAGGAATAATTGTATTTTAAACAAAAAAGATAAATTTTCAACTAAGATGATGAATCTTTACCTGTAACAGTTGAATTTTTAACTACAGTGATGAGTCTTTAACTGGAATAGTGGAATTTTCTACCAAAAAGATAATTGTTTAATAAAATGATGAATATGTAACTGTAATACTTGAATTTTCAACCAAAATGATGAATTTTGAAACAAAAAGATTAATTTTTTACCAAAAAAGAAGATGTTTCAACAAAATAGTTAAATTTTGTATGAAAAAAGACAAATTTTCAAGAAAATAGTTGAATTTTGAACTATAAAACAATTTTAACAAAAAATGGAATAGTTCAACTTTCAGTTAAAAAAAATTAATTTTCAATCAAACTGAAGAATTTTCAACTAAAATTATAAATTTTTAACTGGAATATTTGAATTTTAAACCAAACAAATGATTTTTCAAACATAAAAATTAATTTCTACCAAAAAAGACGAATTCTCAATTGAGAAAGATAGTTTTAAAAAAATGGAATAGTTACATTTTCGGTTAAAAAAGTAATTTGCAACTAAATAGATGAATTTTTAAACAAAATGGTGGCATATCCAACTGGAATAATTACATTTTTAGTTTTAAAAAAATCTTAAGCAAACAAAATATATAATTTTCAACAAAATAGTTAAAGTTTCAACTGTAATAACAATTAAATTCTCTGCAAAAGAACTTCATTTTGAGTCAAAGAAAAAAACGAATTTCCTAAAAAACAGCAGAAGAGTTCAACTTTTAACCAAGTAATAAAACTTTGATTCCAAAAAATATTACTTCTGAATGAAAAATGTAGTACGTGATATTTCAACCAAAAGAAGGCGACTTTTTAAAATTTATTTTAAAACTAAAAAACATTTTTTTGCCAAGACAGAAAATATTGCAAACAAACTGGTAAATTTTCAGCAAAGTACATAGAACCGTTAATTTTTCAGTTAAAAAATTAATTTAAAAAAACATGTTTTTTCAACAAAATAATTTAATGAAATAATATAAACCTACTTTTACAAATGAACAATCATTGTTATTGAATTTTATCATTTAATTTTATAATCATTGGAAATTCCTTGGATATAAATTAAATTTAAATTATTCATTAAATTTGTCTAAAAAAAAAACTGTTGAAATAAAATGCACGCGTGCGTTCATATCCCTGGATTTCTATTTTCTAATATTGAAAACATAAACTATTTAGAAATCCACGTTATCGAATTTTTAAAAATTAAGAGTTATACAACATTTTAAAATACGTTAAATAATTAAATAAATTATTGATTCTACTTATTAAATCTTCACGTCCCTGCATTTTTGTTTTATAATATTAAACATTTAAAGTACATAATTTAAAAATCCGTAAAACATTTTTTTAATATTCAGAGTTCAAAATTTTTTTAACGAAATCTATTGCAAATCTATCCAATCTTTTTAAATAACTTAAAATCTTTCAATTTCTTTCCAAATTTTTGATATCCATAACCCTTCAAATGGTAGGAGTCACATATTGTTAAATTTTGAATAGAAAAATTTTTTTTACCCTTCGATTAAAGATTGTTTAAATTTAAAAAATGCACCTGCATAAAATTGACAATTTAGCCATTATTGTCGAATTTAAAACGTCTAGAAAATTTAAAATTGTATGCCTTTAGCCGATACACGGCATCCCTATGAGAAAAGCTGTTGCGTACCCGCGCCTTAGCCCTTAATCGACCTCTCTTTCTCCCCTCCTCTTCTCGTCTATCCCCACTTTGTCACCAGCAAGAGCGGCTGCGCCGTCTATGCTCATAGCGTTGAGTACTTTCGCCGAAGCCACATGTTACAAATTCGAGGTGCACGAAATCTTGTTTTGTGGTCCTTTTTCGTGGTATTTTTTCGGATCATTAAGTGTTGTGCTGTGTTTAAAACTAGTGCAGGATATTCCCATGGCGAATAACGCTTCTAATTTGCCTGCGGGCGCCCAGAGAAGCTCGAACAATGGGGCCCAGGAGCGTCGTGATGTTGCGCAATATAGTGAAATTGAACGGCGTCATTCGCTTTATGATGCCGACACCGACTCAAGCGAAGACCAGGCTTCTCTTCCCCCAAAGAGACCTCGTTTAAAGAGAAGTAGATCTCGTTACCGCGAGTTACAAGATCAGATTAATGCATTAGCTGGCTTGGTTTCCCGAGAACCTTCTGGCTTTTCAGAGCCGGGGTCGTCTACAAAGCTATTGGACTTTGGGGAATTGAGAACCGACGTAGATGAGAGGAAAACAGTTCGTCCAGCCCTCAAAGAGCGTTTGGACAGGATAAATGCCCTACAGCGTTTTGGCTCATCGGAATGGAAAGAGGTTAGGTATTCTAATGCTTTGAAGAGCTTTCTTGCGTCGCCTGGCTTTACGGATCTTAAAGTTAATGAAGAGCTTTGCCATCTCGATAAGAAAAAAGACACGCTATTACCTACGGAACGAGTTTTAGCTGGGTTGTCAAATGCTGTATTCGAGCAGAAGGAATTGTTAGCCTGTAATCTTCAAGCAGTGGTAGATTGGGCTTTTTCGGGGTCTGATGATTTTACGCCGCAAACATTGTTTGAACATTCATCATCACTTTTTGGCTCAGGCTCAAAGGT
The DNA here is from genome assembly GCF_010883055.1 of Belonocnema kinseyi. NCBI lineage: Eukaryota > Metazoa > Arthropoda > Insecta > Hymenoptera > Cynipidae > Belonocnema > Belonocnema kinseyi. The sequence goes on along the minus strand of NC_046661.1, from coordinate 115,324,271 downwards.
ACAGACAAATTTTGATTTAATAATGCAAGTAATCTGCGGGAAAAGGGCGGAGTACATTGAGAATAGAAGGGAACGACTCCTATCCGAGATTCAGAACAGAAACGTTCGAGCAGCTTTACGCTGGGCCCCCCCCAAGTTCAGAATATCTTTTTGGCAAAGAGGATTTGTCACGTCTTATCCAATCTCTAGGGGGAACTCAAATTTGGCTAAATACGCCTTCATACGTGGCAACCAAGAGAATGATTCCAAGGAAAGACTTTTCCCACTCTACTTCATCCAACAACCGGACTTTTCAGCCCCCAAGGGGATCATCGCAGACTCCAAGGTTTAGAAACGACTCGCGACGCGGTAATTTCGCCCCTAAGAATACAACAAAGAAGGGACCACTCATATTCAAGCTCGTGGATTCCTTTCGTGGAAAGCCAGACGATAGATGACTACCCGTCAGTTCCGAATTTCTTAGGAGGCCAGCTACGTCACTTCCGAGAGAGGTGGAGGGTTTTGGGGTTCGAAACCAAAGTTGATATGCAATTGGATGGATTCCAATTTTTTAACAAGGCCATCGCAACAGATGTCTCAACAGATCGATCTGTTGAAGAGACAAGGTATTCTCGAGCCTCCAACACGTTTAGGCCCAAGCTTCATCTCAAAAATGTTTTTGGTCAAAAAGAGCAACGGAGAAATAAGGCCGATCTTCGATCTACGAGACCTCAACAGGCATGTAAAGGTTAAAAAGTTTCATTCAATCTCACATTTCAGAATACCAGATTTTCTGCAGGACGAGGACTGGATGACTCGAATCGATCTGTCTCAAGCTTACTTTCACGTACCAGTGGCAGAGTCCCATCGTTGCCTCCTTCGCCTCGTCTACGGCAAGGAGCTTTTGCAGATGACGAGCTTGCCATTTGGCCTCTCAGCTGCCCCTCAGATCTTCGCGACCATAACGAATTGGATTGCGGAAATCCTTCGTTCGCGAGGTATGAGGGTAGTCGTGTATCTAGACGACTTTTGTTTGGTCTCTCAGGACAGAAACAAATTAAACTCACAGATCAACGAGGCTGTCGAGTTGCTGGAATTCCTCGGATGGATGGTAAATCGCGAAAAGTGTATACTGAATCCCTGCCAAGAGATGGAGTTTCTGGGAATACTGTGGAACACACGGGACAATGTCAAGAGTCTTCCGTGCAAAAAGGCCCAAAAGATTACGGACCTGATAAAGGAGATACGATTAAAGCGGCGTTGTACCCTGAAACAGACTCAGCGCCTACTGGGCCATATGAATTTCGCCAACTTTGTAATTCACAGGGGACTTCTTCACTGTCGCTACCTTCAGAGGTTTTTAACCCAGTTCAATCAACACAGACCTCGACAGAAGTGAGCGATTACGTCTCGAGTGGAAGAGGAGTTAGAGTGGTGGCAGGGTGCCACGACGTCATCTGTATGCCTGCACAGAGGACGGATAACCAACTTCCTGACGAAGGACGCAGCGGACACAGGATGGGGAGCCCAGATAGATGGGTCCCACCTCCACGGATCGTGGACCAGGGATCAGAAACGATGGCACTCGAACAAAAAAGAGATGTTTGCGGTATTGGCTGGAATAAAACAGATGGCTCACCATCTCCAGGGCGCTCACATTCTGCTTCAGTCGGACATTCGTACCCTGGTAGCCTACATTCAGAAGGTGGGAGGTACAAGATCGATAAGTTTATTGGACCTGACCTACCAAATTCTCCACCTTCTCGACCAGCAGAAAATAACCCTGTCGGCGGCATATCTCCCAGGCAGGTACAACAGGATCGCAGACCGATTGTCAAGGAAGAAGGCGCTCCCAGAGTGGCATTTGCTTCCCGCTGCGACAGACGAAATCTTCGCAAAATGGGGAGTTTCAGTCATCGATCTTTTTGCCTCAGCAAATTCGGCGGTAGTCAGGCCCTACGTTTCTCGAGACTGCAGCGATCCTTACGCCTTCTTCATATACGCATTCAGTCGTCCATGGCACTTCAGATTAGGATGGGTCTTTCCTCCTCCCAATCTCATACCCAGAGTGCTTGCCCACCTGAACAGCTGCAAAGGGCAATTCTTAATAGTAGCGCCAAGATGGGATCAAACGTTTTGGATGCCGGATCTGCTCAGCAGGAGCATGGAACCACCTCTAACCATTCAAAACTTGGAGAGTGTGCTGATAGACTTGGCGACAGGCCAACCTCCGCAGCAGGTGGAACGGCTAACACTACAGGTATGGAAAGTTGGATGTGGGAAGATTTAGTCAAAGACTGGTCCCAACAGGAAAAGAATTTGCTTAAGCAATGTTGGAGGAGTTCTACTTTGCAGACCTACAGGGCACCGATTCGAAGATGGCTCTGTTGATGTGAAAAGCAAAATATTAACCCTAGGTCTCCGCAGGGTAAGGATTTGGCCAGGTTCTTAGCAGACTTATTTATTACTCAAAAGTTCGCTTATAATACCATTCTTCTTCACAAGTCTGCAGTAGCAATATTCTGCGCAGGTAGATCTACATTAAGTTTATCCTCTGATTTTTTGGTTCATCAGGTCCTGAAAGCCATTTCAGTGGCAAAACCTCAAGCATTTCGAGCACCAATCTGGGATGCACTGATTTTGCTTAATTGGCTATCTAGGCGAACTGCCGATTTATCATTCTTTGAACTTTCAAGGCGTACCGCAGTGCTACTTTTATTGACATCCGGCCGTCGTATTCATGATCTCACTCTTTTAAAGATCTCAAAGAATTTTCTCGTTAACTTGGAGAACGAGATAATTTTATGGCCAGCTTTTGGATCGAAGACGGATCGGGCTTCGTTCAGACAGTCAGGATGGAAACTCTCGAAGCACCCCAATATCTGGTTGTGCCCTGTCACATGGATCAGGGCTATGCTTGGAAAATCGAAAGAGAGAAGAAAAGAGGGCAGTGTTGACGCCCTGTTTATTACTATTGTTGAAGCCAACAAAGCAGCTTCCAAGACAGTGATTGCAACGTGGGTTCGATCAGTTCTCAGAGATGCTGGAATAGACGCTTCCCCGGGTAGCATTCGTTCAGCGGTTGCATCTCGCGGATGGCTAGACGATCTTCCAGTCCAGTACATTTTGGACCGAGGCAATTGGAGATGCGCTGAGACGTTCAGAAAACACTATTGTCGTGAGGTACAGGAGGCTAGTCAAGCAATTTCTACTTCGCTTTTATCCAACTTTACTCCTGTCTAAATAGTAAGTATGTGACACTTTTTACAGTTCAATCTAAATAGTGAGTATGCAATAGCTTTTGAAAAAATAATATTATAATGAAATATGATAGAGAAAAAGAATTTCGAATCTTCCTCATTTATACTCTTTTGTAAATCACACAGCGTTGAGGTCACCAGTAGATAACAAACACGTCTCTCATAGGGATGCCGTGTATCGGCCAAAGGCATACAATACAAGTGTTTTGAATTACAACAAAACACGTATTGTGTGACGGAGCCGACACACGGCATCCTGGTAAGTGTCTTACTGATGAGAGCCGCTATTCGCTGTCAGCCGCGCTCGTGTTGCCGCCTAGCGGATTTGAACGTTAAATAGCGGGCGTGTGTATTTACGTGGGTGCAAATGGTCAGTCAAACAAGATTATGCAAGAATTATTTAAAAATTGATTTTGTCAGTTCAGTAATAGTATGTGTAAAGTTAGTGATACTAATAGCTACAACTTCTAGTAAGAAACTTGTAAGTATACGATTACGTACTTGATAAAAGATACTTGTTATGTAGCTAGTATAGGTTAAGTCATGCAAAACAAATCTGTTTCAGAGATTTTCAAAAAGTAATCTACACAGATAAAATAATATTGAAATAAATCGCACGTACAACATATGATGTAATAAATCATTTCTTTCTTTTTTTTTGGTTCCAGGTATGAATCATGACCGTTGTAATAAGAACCGAATGTGCAAAAATAACACACAATATATTTTAATTTTTATATTTATTTTTATTTAGATTATTTTTATATTTAAATCACGTTACACTATATTATGCAGTGAATCTTTCCCAAGTGTCTGGTAGATTTGGAAAACTGTCACGAATAAAGACGCTTGAAAGCGAGGTTATGATTCACTTACTTTATTCTCTTTACAGCAGCTATCCACTTCCGTCTTTGTAACACTTTACTAGGTGCTTTAGGAAATTTATAAAATTGGCAATTTTCCGTTTTGCCATTATTCTTACAATTCACGACACAGCATGAATAATTCCAGTTTGACATACTGCCTTCCTATTGAAATGCATACGAATTGTAATAAAAACACACGCCCGCTGTTTTCGTTACTTGCCACTCCGGGCACTGGCATCGTTTTGCTTATCCCCTCCAACCGGCGGCTCACAGCGAATGAGCATAGACGGCGCAGCCGCTCTTGCTGGTGACAAAGTGGGGATAGACGAGAAGAGGAGGGGAGAAAGAGAGGTCGATTAAGGGCTAAGGCGCGGGTACGCAACAGCTTCTCTCATAGGGATGCCATGTATCGGCTCCGTCACAGAATACGTGTTTTGTTGTAATTCAAAACACTTGTATTTTCGAAACTTACTTAGTAAAACTAAAAGCCTCAACTATGCAAATTTTCACATCGAGAAATGTCATTGAGATTAGTAATAATTCTTATAATTCTCGTTTGAATTTTAGTCTAAACGAATAATACTTATTATAATATATCTAACATAATGACAATCAATATTCAAATTTAAACTAAAAAAATCTGTAATTTGGACAGACGGGCCATCGTATTTTATTACATTTAATTTTTAAAAATACTGAATTTTTATAGATTCAAATAACAAATATTTTACCTGCACAGTTTTATTGAAATCCTAAATAGGTTAGCTTTAAATAAGTTCAATTTAAAACAGTAAAATTAATATTACAATAGATTATTCTGTAATTTAAACCAAGCTTTCACTACTTATGATAACTTATTCTAGTTTTGAATCGAATATTTTTGTATATATAAAATGAACAATTGTATTCTCAACTAAAGTATATTTAAATTTAATTAAATCGCAAAATTTTCAAATTTAAATAACTGTAAATTTGGAAAATTAAACGTTCCAATTAAAAATTCTTGAATTTTGTAAATATAGAATTGATGGTTATTCCATTTTTACGATTTAATATTTTAAAGGTATGTGCTTTGAACGCTTTTTTTAGAACACTTCAACTTTGAATATTTGCAATTGAAGACACTTTGATATTAAATCTTTGCAATAGAAAACGATGAAATTTTGAATGATTTTATTGTAGTTGTTCAATTTTAAAATGTTAAAATATTCAATTATGAAGGTTTCAAATTGAAATTTCTTCTATTTTAAGGATGAATAAATGAACATTCTTGAATTTCGTCAACTGTCAAGAGTTTTCAATTCGAAATTGAAGGAATTTTTAATTTAAATCATCAATATTAGAGCATTTTTCGAATTTAATATATTATATTATGATATATTAAATTATATCTATAATTTTGAAGTTTTACAAAACTAGATAACCAGCAAAATCGGATTTTTTTCAGGAGAGCAAAAAGAAATTCTGTAAAATCGAAATTGTGAGATGACATGCTGCTGATTGAAAAACCCTAAAAAATTGATTCGAAACATTTATCCATTTTCGAGGAAATAAACGTGTCAGCTGACAGACAATCTTAAAGTGACACTTGCCACAAATTAGAACAGGCTAAGCTGCGGATTGCGATAAAAAAATGTAATCTTGAATTTAAATAAATAATAAAAACTCACTCCTGAGATTTTGATTGAATTTTCTCTAATAATATAAGGCCATTCGTTTTGATGCTTTTATCTTTGGATGGATAATATTAATACCAAAAAAAATATATACTTACACTAATGGGAAAGTAATTAACGCCGTACATATCAAGGTCTTGGGTGATTTTTAAATACTCCATTTCAGCTTCATCGCGGGACATTCCCCGATGATCGGCATACCAAATTTTAATTCGATCCTCCCACATTTCGGGAGTCATTTGATATTGATCGATCACTCTTTGTGGAAGAAGAGCTTCACCAGCTAATGTTCCTGGTCGAAACGATACTTCATCGTAGTCTCCATACTAAAAAAAAAAAAATCAATTTCAGAATATTCACTCACCATACAAAGAAAGGTCTAAAATAGTAAAAAATGCTTTTTTTTAATTAATTCAGCACTTTCAGTGTAAGTTTCAATACATAAAATATGACAATATATCAAAAAATGGCTACTAAAGGTTCACCGGCCGCACTTGAATTACGTTATGTATTATGGGATTATAAACAGAATAAACAAATATTTAAGATACAAAATTAAAAAATTAATTTAAAAAATAGAGATTCTACCATAAAAAATGACTTTTTAACCAAATAATTTCCAAACCAAATAGTTGAATCCTCAAGCAAAGAAGATTAATTCTCAACTAAACAGTTGCATTTTTATCCAAAAAAGATGAAATTTTTGTTAAAGTAGATTAAAAAGATTTCGGTTTGGGTTTTTAACATCAAAATATTAAATTTTGAAGAGATGTAAATTTTGTATAGATAGATGAATATAAAATTAAAAACACAAATTAAAAAAAAAAGTTGAACTTACATAAAAAAAGGTTTAAGTTGACTTTTCAACGCCAAAATATGCATTTTAAACACAAAGGAAATTTTCGATCAAAACGGTTGAGTTTTCAAGCCAAAAAGATGAATTAAAAATAAAACAGTTGAAATATCAACCAAAAAGAATGACTCTTTAATCAAATCGTTGAGTTTTCAATCAAAGAGTAGCATCTTTATTCAAGAAATGTGCAATTTCTACTAAATTAAATGAATTTTTAAAATAAAAAGAAAAACTTATTTAAAAAAAGTTGAATCTTCATTCAAATGTAAATTTTCTACGAAAGTAGTTGAATTTTCAAACAAAAAAGACGAATTTTCAACAAAAAAGACGAATTTTCAACAAAGAAGTTGAATTTTCAATATAACAGAATGAGTTTTTAACAAAAGTGTTGAACTTTCAAACAAATAATAAAATTTATAACTAAAAAGATACTTTTCACGAGGAAGCAACTGCAAACAAAAAGAAATATAAATATAAATACAAGCAAAATAAATTACTAACAAGAATATTATATCAGAGTTAGCGCCAAAACTTTATTTTGAAAGTTCCCTACTTGCTCCCTGACAATTAATATTCAAAGAAAAGAATCTTTATTTCTGCTTGACAATTTTTTAGAGTTATAGAAATTCCCTAACTTTGCAATATTACGTAATGTAAAAACCTTCCTTGATTAAAACACTTATATTTGAAAAATTTTGAAAACTTTTAAACCTTTAAACATTTCGTAAATTGCGTTAAAATGTTCCGAAAGCTCAGGAAATCCTTTCGAATTGGTTAGGGAGATCATAAAATCCCATAAAATAATTTTAAATACTTTCAGAAACCACTTTTTTTTAATCTGTCATAATCAATTGAACATTTTTGAAAGCTCATGAAATTCCCTAACTTTTTTTTAAATACCTCGAAATTTTTAGAAATGATATGAAATCTTCTGAAATTCGTTAAAATAATTAATTTAATTAATTAATTTAATTTAATTTAATAAAAAAATTAATTAATTTAGGTGTAGGTTTTTTAAAAGACTAATCTCAGGTTTTGAAGATTTAAAAATATGTCGAAAAAGAGCCGGAAGATTTCGAGGCAAATTTTTCAATTTTGAAGGATTAAAAAATTGTTTAGGAAAACTTTGAATTACATAAAAAGATATTTCGAAGTTTTGAAAAAATAAATAAAAATATAAATCTCGAGAAGATTTCAAAAAATTAAAACAGGAGATTTTAGAAGATTTCGAAAAAAAGAAGTTTCAAAAAATGGAAATGTTTCAAGAAAATAAAAAAATTGTCTTAAGATTTCTGGGAAAATTTAAAATGAATAAAAAAATTTTAATTATTTCCTAAAATTTTTAAGAATAATGTAAAAGATTTGAAAGCGATATTTCTTATTTTTTCATGATTAAACCTTATACAAAGAATTCGGGTAAGTTTGGGAGATATTTAAGTTTTAAAAATTTACACAAATAATTTAAAACATTTCAAAAGATTTCCAAAATTTTCAAAAAAAAAAAAAAAAGAATGTGAAAGATCTAAAGAAGACTTTTTAATATCGAAAGATTTTTCAAAATTTGACGCATAATTTGAGCCCATTTCAAATATATTTGAAAAATCAGAAGATTCGAAAGGATTACAAATGATTAATTTATCAAATATTTTTAACGTTCTTCTAAACTTCTAAATTCTTGAAGAACCTTTAAACTGACTCAACAAATAAACGAATCAACTAAGAAAATAACTAGTTATTCCAAATTATATTTTTAATTTAGAATTCATGTTAATTAAAATTAATACATAAATTGGAAAATGTGTTCAAACACATCAATTATTAATGTTTTTTTAAATTAAAACGTTTTAACGTTATTTAAATTATTAGGGATAAAGTTATTTTTTAAAGCAAAATGTTAAGACGATAAAATTGGTGCTCTGTGCAAGTTGAGAATTTAAATAATTTGCTGAAAATTCGTCTTTGTTGGTTAAATCCAACCTTTTATTTCAAATTAAAATCTTTTTTGTTGAAATATCAACTATTACATTTTTCGTTAAAAAATCAGTTTTTTTGTTGTCTTAAACTACACTCCATTTTTTGGTTGAAAATTGAAATTTTTTGTTTAAAAATGCAACTTTTAGTTAAATATTTTTATAAAAGAATTAAAATATAAATTACAAATTAATCAAATAAAAATTTATCTAACAACGCATTCACTTTTAAAACCACTTATTTCAAATTTGATGTGATTTTCTGAAATTGTTTTTTTTTGTTAACTTCAAATATTTGGTTAAAAATGTATGTGTTTTTGAATTTTTTGTGAACAAAATTAATCCTCTTAGTCGAAAATTCATCACCCCAGTTAAAAATTCAACTTTTTTGTTTAAAGCTCATCCCTTTGGCATGAAAATTCAACATTTTGGATGAAATTTTTTTATATATTGATTGAAAAATCTTTTTTGGTTGAAAAATCGTATCTTTAATTTCAAAATTGATCTCTTGTGGAAGAAAAATAATCTTTTTTAGATAAAAATGCAACTGTTTGCTTGCAAATTAATCTGTTTTGGTTCAGGATTCAACGAGTTTGTTGGAAACTCGTCCTTTTTCGTTCAATTCAAGTGTTTTTATTTCATATTTAAAATCGTTTCTAGGTTAAATTCTTTTGTTATTTAAACGTTAATTAATTTTAACTAATGTTACCTTTGCTTGAACTGCATAGGATGCGAGTAAAACGGAAGCTTCCGGCGGACAGTAAATATCCATCGAAATAATCGCTTGCTTAACTTGAAGAAAAATTAAATGTTGAGTGACTTCTTGGACCAGCTCCTCAGCCACGTCCTCTGGGTAAAATTTTGCCAGGAACATAAATGGCGTCGTTGGTTGTTGAGAGATACCCTGATCTTGTACTGAAAATAAATTTTAATATAAATTTTACTTCGTTATAAAGTAGTAATATAGATTTCAGATTTTAAGGATTTTTGGAGAAAATATTTACCCTTCTTGTCCAGTTTCAGCCATGATATAAATCCTTTTGCGTCTTCATACTGTAAACCGAAATACCATGTTTCTCTCAGGCCGATTGTTCGACAAACTAAATCGAATAAATCTCTTCCTGTAGCCCTCCACTGAAAAATAAGTAATTAAAATATTTTTGTTAATACAGGGTGACCTTTTAAACGAAGAAAAAAATTCCCGGTCATTTCCCGATTTCCCCCCGGTTCGCAAACATTTTTCACGGCCAATGAAATTCAAAAAATCAAACTATATCATAAACATTTTGACATATAAAGTAATAAACAATAAGAAACAAATGAAAGCATTCAAAGTGGAACTCTTGAATTCCAAATTTTGAAATTGAAGTTTAAAAGTTTTTCAATTCAAAAATTGAGTATTTAAATGCTCAAAAATTTTCACGTTCAAAATAGAAGGAACTAACACTTTTCAATTAAACAATATTAAATGAAATGCAAATAAGCTAGAAAATTCTGAACTTGTATAAATTATAGAGTTCAAAGATTCAGATTAAGTTCCAAAAATATAAATCCACGTTAACATTTTCAATACACTAAATTAAAGAATCAAGCAATGAACTTTCAGAATTCATGTTTTTTTAAAGTAATTTTAATCTAGACACATTAAAAATTGAAAAATCTTTTTTTTTTTTTAACTAAACAGTTCTTAAATTATAAGTTGAATTATTTTTCTTTTAAATAGTCTAGGCATAATTCAAAAGCTTTAAAATTTTAGTTCAAAATCTTGAAAAAACTTGAAGTGGTTTAAAGCTTTTCCAAATTTAAAATAATTTTTGAATTTTTTGTCAGGACTTTCAAATATATTTCAAAATGAATTGAATTTTTTCTATAACTTTTAAAAAATCCTGCAGGTTAAGAAAAAATTTGATTTGAATTTATAAATAACAACAGAACAATTATTATTTGTAAAAATATTAGAGTAATTTTAAGAAATATTTAGAAGGTTTAAAAAAATTCGAATTAAATTTAGAACTTGAAATAATTTGAAATGCTTACAGCCGAATTTAAAATAAAATTTAGATTTTTGCAGATTCCGAAGAAAAAATTCAGCATTTTTTTAAGAATTGTGAAAGACTACAAAAGAATAAAAATTTTCTTAAGAAAATTTAAAATGATTTTTCACTTTGAAAAATTATTGTAACAGAAAGTTTAAGAAGATTTTAGGAGATTTAGAAAATTATCAAAGAAGAACATGGAAGATTTCAAGGATTTTATTTAAATTGCTGGATTTTCAAAAATTGTAGGAAAATTTCGATTGATTTTAAAATGTATTTAGAGGTTCTGAAAAAATGTGAACACACTTCGTTTAAATTACTTGAAATAATTTCAAGTTTTTAAATAATTTTGAATCTTTTCAAAACTTCTACGTATCTCTTAAAATTAGTCAAATTTTTTCTACATATAATAAGTGTTCAATTGTTATTTATGCGTGAAAATTTAAAATTTTCACTTATAAATTAAACACTTTTTAAATAGAACAATTAAAATTGTAACGATAAATGTTTAAAAGTTCTTCGAACATCTCAAAATTTAAAGCTTTCTATGTAAAACAATTCAGTTTCAAATTTTTTTCTTTTAAATATTTGGTTTCAAATTATTCGTCTTAAATGAACAGTCAAATAATGTTAAATTTTAAATACTTATTCTTTTTCTACATTAAGAAATTTTAAATTAAATAGGATGAAAATTAAATAATTTAAACTCACAATATTTAAAATTTAATAAAAACCTTTAATTATGACTATATTATTATGGATTTATTTTTAAGTTGAAAATAGTAAAACGCACGTTTACATTTTTTAATAGCTGAAAAAATTAATAGAAATAATATATTAATAAATTTATTTATTAAGTTCAATATAAAAAAATAATGTAAAAGAATACCTAAAACACTGAATTAAAAATCTATTATTAATAAATCATGAAAATTTTTATTTAAAAATAAAATTATCGGAATAAAAGATATAATAATTTCAATTCTTATCAAGACTTTCGGATTGAAACAGTTACAATCTGGAAATTCTCGAATTAATTTATAAAAATTAAAATTTAGGAAATTATTTAAAAACGGTTGAAATCAAATTTGGACAAAATTTTTATTCTAAAATTTTTGTAAAATTCCCGGTCAAAAAATAAATTCACTGTCATTTCCCGGTTTTTCCTGGTCCCATAAAATTCCAGGTCATTTCCCGGTTTCCCGGTCGAGCGGCTACCCTGTAATATTTTAAAACCGAATATGTATATAGTTCGCGAATTTATTATAAACAGATTATAAATCACGTTTTTTTTCAGTTCCCAGGGACTCAAATAATATGTTCAATTTAGAAGGCGTTGACAAATTATATTAGAAGATATTCTTCAATCGATTAATATCATCAATTAATTAAATAATTAAGTAATACTAAAAAAATAATTATACAGTTCTTGGATTTGTCCCCAAAGTCTATGAATTTAAATAATAATCCACTCCAATGTTTAAATATTTTATATTCTCTTAAGTAAAATTCAGTAGACTTTGAACTAAAACATATCAGTTTTCAAGCAAACGTGGAACAGTTAAATTGTAATTTTAACGAATTATTTTTTTTTCAATCAAAGTAATGAATTTTTCAATAAAATGATAAATATTTACCTGGAATAAATGATTTTTTAACCAAAAAGATGAATTTTTTTACAAGAGGATCAACTTTCTACCAGAAAGATGATTTTTCAACAAAATACTTGAATTTCTAATGGAATAGTTGAATTTTTAACTAATAAATACGAATTTTCTACCAAATTGTTGTACTTGGGATTCAAAAATATAAATCTTTAACCAGAAATTGAATAATTAAAGGTTCTGTTAAAAAAAATTAGTTTTTAACCAAACTGATGAATTTTCAACTAAGATGATGATTCTTCAACTGGAAGTTACATTTTCAGTTAAAAAATATATAATTTTCAACTAATAAAAAAGTCAATAAATTAGTTTAGTTGCAACTGAAATAGCTAATTTTTCGTGAAAAAACTTTTCAGGGAAAAAAAAACAATTTTCAACAAAATATCTGATTTTTCAACCAAAGAAAGATGAAGTTTCAAGCAAAATGATGAATTTTCAACTTAAACCGAACCATTTTTAGTTTAAAACATTAGTTTCAACAAAATAGATAAAGACAGTAACATAAAGCTACTTTTGCAAATGACTCAACTATTATTTTTATTCTATTCAATAATGCCATTAAAAGCACGATTTAAAAAATTCCTTTTTTTTTTAATTCCCTGGTATTTACAAGGTTTTATAAGGGTTGTCAAAGTTCTCTGATAAAAACACGTTTTCTAGATAGGGTAGGCACCCTGTATACACAAGTTACTCTGACAAAAGCGTTAACTAATTAAAGGTAAATAAACCTGCTGATATTAAAAGATAAGACTTCGATATATTTTTAGAATTTTATTTACTGGCTTAAATATTGAAATGTAGATCTCTCGTCAAATATGTAAACTTAAACGAGGAAATGAGCCTTGTAATAGCTTTTGCAGATAACACACGCCCAATCTCAATTAAGGTTTGTCATATAATAAACTTGGGATTCTAACCTCCAAATTGAATTCCAATTCTGCATCGAGTGTACAGACTTTCACTGGAAAGGACTTTCCGCTCTTTTTCCTACGGAACGGTGGCATTTTATTCTTCATTTTCTTCACCGACCATTACGTCGAAAGCGTTGAAAAACAGTGGAAACTAGGAAGTCTAAAAATAGTTTTCGGAAGACAACAATTACTCGGAACAGTCTACACTTTTGACAAGCATTTTGTCAACTTCCGCACACTTTTGAGACTTTTACACTTTAACACTTTTTTATCACGTGTACAAAATAATCACAGCTATCGGTTCGCGGACCGATAGTCACCGAAACATCGCAAAATTGACAAAGAATACGATCAAAATCACAACATTGTGCACAAAAAGCTCGTGCAGCTTGTGATTCCGAAACTATTTCGCAGTAGTCGGGTTGCCTGACGCCAGGCGCAAAGCTATCCCCAATCCCACCGATTTTATTTTTAGCTCCCTTTTTCACTATAATTACCGCGCTAGACGTTAGAGGAAAAACTATATTCATGCAGACTAAAGAAACATATTTTAAAAATAAATAATTACTTTGGTGAATAAGTTGCAATTAAATAATTTTTTTCTTTTCTAATTAATTTATACCTAACCTATAAAAAGGTTTATGCTTGGATATTGGCATTAAAAAGTATAAATTATTTTAGGTTATCTATGGAAAATTATGAACTTTCTGTATTGTTTTTAAATATTAATTAATTAATAAATTAAACAAAAGCTAGAATTTAGTTAAAGTAGAGAGGGCGTTAGTGGAATTGCCGCGTTAACTGACAACATTGTATTTCAAAATGGCAACAGCGTGTGATGTGACACTTGACAGTTGACAATTCGATTGTTTGTACAGTGATTTAAAGTGTTTTACAGTATCATTAATTTAGTATTAATAATCCTACAATGTATTCTCTTGTTGAAAGTCTACATTACTAGCTTTCGTATATATGAATAGCTTAAAGTGAAAATTGACATTCTTGAATATTAAACTTATATGTGAGATCATAACCTGAAGAACTGGAAAGGACGATATTATTTTCATTTTTACGCCATAAATCCGCATTTTTGTTAGTTTATAGTGAAAAAATGGTGTGTTAGATGTGACAAAAATATGTTCGAGTAGAATAAATATACAAAGAGAGGCGGAAAAATGTCCTGGACAAAGTATCGTGAAAGGCGTCAAAGTCAATCATCAGAGGTTAGAATTTCAAATATCAGATATATTGCTAAAAATCATGTATTCTTTGCTACTTTAGTAATAGATATTTTTAACTTTTAAAGATCTAGTTATTTCTGATGGGCTTTACTCGTGGAAATCCTCGAGGTTTTTGAAATGCCTCCCGGATTTTCTCGTGTAATCGTGTTATTTTCAGAGAGGATTTATTCGTAAAAATCGTCAATGATTTTCAAATGCCTTGTAGATTTCCTCGTGTAAATCATGTCAAAAAATAACAAACCTTTTTTCAATAGCCATTTTCAAAATGGAGTATAAATAAATATAATGAAAAATACTTAAACCGAATAATAAAATATAATTATATTTTTGGATAAAAGTTATTTTTATTATTAAAAAGGTTAGTATATTGTGTTTTTCTTTCGGAATTTATCTCGTTTTGTTACAAATTCTATTATTGTTATGAAAATATAATTATTTTATTGAAAATGCAACAATATTGTTAAAAAGTAATATATTTTTTTTATTAAAAAATCTACTTCTTTGTGAAAAATTCAGTTTTTTTTAGCTGAAGGTTCATCTCTTTGGTTGAAAATCTAATTATTTTGATGGAAATTCGTTTTATATTTAGTTGAAAATAAAAATTTTAAATGCAAATTAAATAATTCCATTTTTGTATTAAAAATGTATCTTTTTCAGTTAAAAATGTAACTATTTGGTTCAAAATCAATTTGCTTTGTTGAAGGTTCAACTTTTCTGTTCAAAATTAATCTATTTTGTGGAAAATTCCTCTTTTTTGGTAGAAAATTGATATTCTTGGTTGAAAATTAATCTTTTTGCCTAAAAATTGAACAATTTGGTAGAAAACAATTTTTTTTGTTAATTTATTATTTTTTAATCTGAAAATTTAACTGTTTAGTTTTTGGTTAAAACTATATGCTGCATATTGTAGAAATTAAAAATTCAACTCTTTGGTAGAAAATTCAACTATTTAGTATAAAATTCATATATTTGTTTAAATGTCGTCTTCTTGGCTAGAAAATTATTCTTCTTTCTTGAAAGTTAAACTTTTTGGTTAAGAATAAAACTATCTTGTTAAAAATTCATGTTTCTTGATTTATAATTATTTTTGTCGCTAAAAATTAATCTGTTTCTATTTAAAAGACCACTTTTTTCTAAAACATTATACTTGTTTGTTGGCTTCAAAACTTCACTCTTCTGATGAAAATTTGGAGTGAAATTCATGTGTTTGGTTAAAAATTACACTATTGTCAAAAAGTTCAACTCTTTGATTGAAAAGTGGCTTTTTTCCTGAATATTCATGTTTTCGGTTTGAATTGCAACTGTTTTGGTAGAAAATGCGTCTTTTTGGCTTGGAAATTTAACAACTGAATGGATTTTTTTTTCTTTTTTGGTTCAAATTAAAATCCTTTTTGGTAGAAATAATATCTACTATTATTTTTTTCGTTGAGCATTCATATATTTTGGTTAAAAATTCATGTATTTTGATAAAAATTAAATTATTTTAGCAGAATGTTCAATTAATCATACGAAACGAATTAACCTTTTTGTTGAAAAAAAGGGGTTCAGTTATTTTGTTGAAAACTTAATTATTCGGTAGAAAGTTGAAATACTTTGTTGAAAATGCAGTTGTTTGGCTGAAGATTCGTACTTTTAGTTAAAAATTCATTTCTTTGGTTAAAAATTTAACCATTTTTTTCAAATTCGTTTTTTCTTTTTGGGCAGAAAATTAAATATTTTGGTAGAATTTAAAATATCAGGATGACAATTCAACTGTTAGGTGGGAAAATCAACTTTTAGGTTAAAGATTCGACTGTTAGTTTGAAAGTTGATTATTTTCTTGGGAATTTAACTCTTTTCTTGAAAGTTCGTCTTTTTGTTTAAAAATTCCATTTTTTCGATAACAAAATATCATACTTTCTGGTAAAAAATACAACTGTTTGATTGAAAAAGTGACTGAAAAATCTTTCGTGGGTGGAAATTCAACTCTTCTGTTGTTTATTCATCCTTTTGGTTGAAAATTCAACTTAGTTTTAGTCTAAGATATTTTTATTGTAAAATTATAAAATAAAGGAATTGAAAAAAGTAACTTTTTAGTTAGTTTAAAGTTACTTTATCATTTTTAATTGTTGAAATAAATGTAATTTATTGAAATAATGAGTTTTTTTTCTCAAAAAATTTAGAAGTTGATCGCGTTTTCTGAATGAAATGTAATAGTTGGCCATTGCGTAGAATGGCATATTAAAAAAAACAGTATGTGATTATTGAAACAATCTCTTATTTTTTGTTTTCAAAATATCTAAACATTGAGCCAGATATGTCCACTTTTTTCAAATTGATATGCTATGCTACATGTGATGAATAAATTAAATATTGTTGATACTTTTCTTTTAATTTTGACAAATTTCTAGTTTTTAAAACAATTTTTACTTGTTCAAACAGCTTTATTTTAAAAACTCACAAAAATAATATAAAAGCTTAAAAGTTTAAACAAGTTATATTTATTCAAACAATTGAAAAGTGGTTAATATATTCTTTCTATATACTATATAGTTAAAAAAATAATTGTATGTGTTCCATTTGATATTGTTTTTTTTTTAAGTTTTCGAAAAAAAAACTGCTTAAGGAAATAAAAATGGTTTAAACAAATATAAATTTGATAAGAATTTTAAGAAATGTTGAAAATAAACAACAATCGATTGTTTAAATAATTACACAATGTTTTTTTATTTACTATTCCAAACGATGACCAATGTTTACATTTTATTAAGCAAATACGATTATTTTTTTACATTTTTTGGGTAAAAAATAATTGCTTAAATAAGTTACATTTATTAAAGAACTTAAAAATGGTTTAAAAAGTCATGGGGGATATTGAAATCGTCCATAATTAATTATTTGTATAAAAAAGGCAGAAAATTCTGAATATTGACAATAATACGTAAACATGTAGTTTTTTATTTTTGGGTCATACCTCCTGGAGTAAAAACAAATTTTTTGCAATGAATTTTTGGATCACCCTAGTATCCAAATTTTTATAGCATTAGTGTAGCTTTTTTCAAATAGTTAAATTGTTAATTTAATAATTCTACAAATTTGAAGCTTAGTGGAGTTTTTCAAAAATTAAGATTCAAAATTTATCGCCTTAAAAATTTGAAGCTTATAAGTACAAAAATACTTCAAATTTCAATACTTTCAAACTTAAAGTTTTTTTTTGAGAATTTAAACATTTAGCTCTAATGTTTTTAAGTTTTAAAGCGTTTTAATTTGGTTTGTCCAAAAACTGGAAATTTTTGCAAAATATAATTTAAGAGCATGAACGAAGTATTCCTTCGTGCTATAGTTGAATTGAACATTCTTTAAACGTTTATTACAATGCAGAAGCCAATCAAATTGGGCACTTTATTTCGACGCCCTCCAAAAACACTTTTACTACTAAAAATTCGAAACTAAAAGAAAAACATACTGGAACAATTCAAATGGTATAAATAATGATTAAATCTGTGAATTTGAAATTGTCTAATTAATAAATTTGCATTAAAATGATTCTTTAAATGTTTGCAATTCGCTTTTTTCAATTCGAAATTGTTTAATTCTGAACAATTTATATAGAAAAGAGTCTGAAATGTTTAAAACTTCAACTGCGATTTTCAGCGTTCTGCATTATAGTAAGTAGAGTATTTAAAAGCTTTCTGTCTTAAACTATACAGATTTGAATTATTTAAATTACAGTCAAATAATTTTGAATTTTGTTCACACGTCATTATGTCAATCTTAGCCTTTCCTATTTTAAACTGATTTAGCTAAAAAGGTTTATAATTGCAAATTGTACAATGTTGAATTAATTAAATTTCAAATAAAAAAATGTTGAACGTTTCCATTCTAAAAACATATTTTTTAATAATGCAGTTATTTTCAATCAGCATGTATATAATTTTGATATTATTTTTTTAAACTCAATTTATTTACACAATGAGTGGCTGAACTCTAATGATTTCTAATTTTAAAGCTTTTTTAAATTTGGTTTTTCCAAATACTTGATATTTGCATCATAATATAAATAAACATTTCCGTTAAAAATTCTCTTACAGCTTCAACAGTCTTAAGTTTCCGAACGAAAGCCATTCAGAATTATATAATTGCGAAGTAGAAGCATCGAATTTGACCACATTATTACGAGGTCTTCAAAAAATACTTTTACTGCTAGGTACAAGTCTAAACCCAAAAATATATGAGCTTGAGCGATTCTAGTAGAAAATAATGATTAATTCATGAATTTTTAAATGTTTCGAATTTTAAATTGTTTTCAATAACTGAGGCTTTTTGAAAAATTATTTAATTCTGAACTATTTATGTAAAGACGAGAATTTTTAATGTTTAAATCCTCAGCTGTGATTTCGAGTGTTCTAAATTGAGTGTCGGCTAAGTACTAAAAGACTTCCTTTTTTAAATGATAAAACTCTGCATATTGTTCACATGACATTAGTCCAGTTTTAACCTTCTCCATTTTACAATTATGGAGCTATAAAGGATTTTAATTTAAAATTGTACAATTTTAAACAGTTTAAATTAAAAAATTCGCACATGTTTAGTTTTGGACAGCCTCCTGTCATCGAGAGTCGAAAATGGCCATGCAGCGGCGCTAGTAGTAACTGTGTTCTAGTTGTTTTTCTGTTATGTGTCTTTTTTCTTTTTTCTAATAGTGTTTATCTTTTTTGTTAATCGAATCATTTCCATTAATTATCGCTCCGGTATGAAAATACCCGAAGACCCCGAATAAAAGAGTTAGAATCTTTTTAATAATTATGAAAGATCTGAATAGAAATGGTTTCAGTTTTATTTTAAAAGAATAATTTCAATTTTTAAATATATTAAAATGTGGGTTAAAAGAATATGGAGGATGTTCAGACCATTTTTTTTTTAATTTTTCAAGATTCACAAATGTTAATCAAAATTAAAACAAACTTCTCATTAAGAAGCAAAATATCTTTCTGCGATCGATCCAAATAGTCAATTTAGATATAAACATTAATTCAATTTTTCCTTTGGTTATAAGATAAGATATAAGATACGGTCCAACTACACGTTATGACATCGGACAATGGATCAACACCCAACGGAGGTTAGTCCACCTAAGTGAACAACGTACCTTTCTCATTCGATGTAGAAAGGAATCCCTGGTTCCAGTTCATATACAGAATACTAATTAGAAATTTTATTTAACTAATGTTCATTATAAAATTTATACTAAACTCCAAAAAGTAAATTTAACTTACCAGAAAAAACTTTTAAATTGTGAAATCAACAATGTGGTTGACAGGATTCATAAACTAGGTAATTTTTCTAATTATTTAAAACACAGATTGGAAAGAAAAATTATTGATAATTCTATTAGTAACTTATTTAAATCACGATAATCAAGTCTATATAGACTAAAATAGCAACAGAGAGATGTTCACATTAAAAAAATTAATTTACTTAAAAATAGATTTTTGAAAGATGAAAATAAATATAGAAAATTAAGATTAAAAAAATGGTTTAAAAATGTATCCAATGAAACAATTCCAGTTGAAATAGCGGAGACCGTGGTTTTAGATAATGAATTTGGTATTACATACAATTCAGACAAAATTCCATCTAATAATATCATTGCAAATATCGAAGAGTGTATAAAAAATGTAGGCGAAGAAAATAAAAAAGCGAATGTTAGAAAACTTGTAACAGATTTAATTTCAAATCACACAAAAAATAGTAAATTTAATCATTCTAATAAAATATCTGAAATAGTTAAAAATTTTCAAAATGACCATGAAGATATAATATTTGTTAGAGCATATAAAAACAATATTTCAGTTGCAGTTAATAGAAATGATTATAACAAAACAGTTGAAAATTTATTGCAAAATAACATACTATACAAAAAAGTTAACACCAGCTTAGTTCCAGCCACTGAAAATAAGTGCAATGATATTATATCAAGATGGGAAAATAAAAGGTATATAAATGAGAATTTAGCTTATCGTTTGAAAAATCATGGGAGTGTTGTGTCTAAGGCTTGCGCTCTTCCTAAAGTTCACAAACCTGACCTAAAATGGAGATTAATAGTGTCTTCCATAGTATCACCCACTTACAATTTAGCCAAATTTTTATCAAAAATTTTAAAACCTGTTTCTGGTACGACTCACTCTTTTGTTAAAGACAGTTGGGGTTTTAAAGATAAAATTAAGAATATTCATGTACCCATTACCCGCTCATTATTATTATTATTAGATGTGGTTTCTATGTTCGATAACATTCCGTTAGATTTACTTTCTGATTGCATAGAAGAAAAATTACAAGTTTATAAAAATTTATCAAAAATATCTAATTCTGAAATTTTAATAGTTGTTAGAACAGTATTTAATAATACTGTTTTCTCTTTCAACCAAAAGTTTTATAAACAAATATCAGGTTGTCCTATGGGTTCTCCCCTATCTCCAGTTGCTTCCAATCTCGTTTCAGAGTATTTAGAAAATAGAGCATTATAGAAATTAACTTTTAAACCACTTTTCTATAAAAGGTACGTGGATGACATATTCACTATAGTTTCCACTGATAAAATTCAAGAATTAATTAACACATTCAATAGTATGGAAGAATCCTTACAATTTATTTTTGAATTAGAAAATAATAACACCTTAAATTATTTGGATACATCAATCAAAAAAACTGAAAATGGAAGTTTAATTACCAATTGGTACAAAAAACCTTTATGGTCAGGGCAATATTTAAATTATAATTCACACCATCAATTTAACCAAAAAGTTGGATTAATAAAAGGACTAGTAGATACGAGGGCAGTTCAATAAGTCCTTAGAATGAAGTATAAAAACAATTTTTTTTGGGTAAATTTTTTTTTATTTTTCAACATAATCTCCTTGGAGCTCTAT
>NC_046661.1:115281769-115302807 GCF_010883055.1 Belonocnema kinseyi | reverse complement strand
TATCTAGTCGGGAGTGGTGCTGACTGAAAACAGATGATTTGGAGCGATTCGCGCGCCATCTGTTGGTCATTCTAAGGACTTATTGAACTACCCTCGTAGATGCATAAAACTAAGCGATTTCAGTTTTAGAGAAGAAAATTAAAAAGAATTAAAAATTACATTACAACAAAATAATTATCCATTACCTTTAATAGAAAGTGTAATCAAAGAAAGAATAAACGAGATTTACAATAGTTCCAGTAAACAAAATAAATGGTTGGATAATTACAAAAAAACTGATTTACATGTTTCGTTACCATATGTAAAAGGTTTATCAGAGCGAGTAAAAAGTGCTTTGAAAAAATTCAACATTAATGTATATTTTAGAAACAATCACAAATTTGAAAATTGTTTTATAAATAAGAAAGATTCTGACAAAATTGAAAATTTGTCAAACGTAGTTTATTTAATAAAATGCAAAGGTTGCAAAAAAGTTTATATTCGTGAAACAGGTAGAAGGTTAAAAACAAGAATAGCTGAACATATAAGAGATTACAGGATTGGCAATTTGAACAAAGGTTTGTCACAACACTCGTGAAATTTTGATCGCCTTTTTGATTTTGACTTTGATAATATAAAGATTTTAGCAAAAGAAAACAACACTGTTAAACGTAGAATTTTAGAATCAATTTTCATTAATAAATATAAGAACTGTTACATTAATTTAAAAACAGAAATACTTAATGTAACTCAACATTACCATAATATCATAAATTGAATAGTAAATTTCTAAAATACATTTGCGCGCTATTTTCGCTCAAGTGGAATTAGGCCCTCTATATTGAAAACTCTGTACTAAATATTTAACATAATCCAAGTTAAGTTTCCTGTCACCATTACCTGCTTGTCCGTCGTGCGACTATCGTTGGTTCGCTCAAGTGTTTTAAAATGTAATCTTAATTATTGGGAGCCTCTTTTTTTTATGTTTTTCCCAATTAAAAAATTATGTGTTTCGGAAATTATTTCAAGCCGTTTCACTTTTATTCATCGAACTACAATTTTTTATACGCAAAAATCTTATATGAGGTGAATTGACTTTTCTTTTCATAATATAATTTTCTCTACGACAATGTTCATTTTTTAAATTAGCTAATTTTTATAATAATTTTGTATGAGGCGTTGCCTGAGGATGACCGACAGATTAGGTCGAAACGTCGCGAGGTGTAGAAGAATTTTTATATTTTGATTAAATTATTGACTCGGATTTCCTTGTCTTTTTATTTTAAACTTGATTGTAAGACCGAAGGAAAAATTGAACTAATGTTCATATTGAAGTTTACAAATGTTTTAGGTAAACTGAATATTGTCAGGGTGTGAAAAAAAGTTCTTAAAATTCATGGGAGATGTTTAAATTTTTACAAAGGGTTTGAAAGATTTTAAAGCAAAATTTTGCAATTTTGTCATATTACATAATTTTAGAAAAAAATTGCGTAAGTTTGAGAGATATTCAAAAGTTTTGAAACGATTTAAAAATAATTTAAAGTTGTAAAGTTTTTTTTTTTAATTCTGTAAAGTTTCACGCAAAAAGATAGATATTTTTTCAGGTTCCTAAGAAAAATTAAAATAACTTTTCATTTCGAAAAACTAATTTGAACAGATTATTTAAAAAGATTGTAGAATATTTAAAAAATGTTCAAAGAAGAAGCTGAAAGATTTTAGGCCAATTAAAAAAATTTTGCAGAATAAATAAAAAATGCAGACAAAATTTGAATAATTTTTAGAAATTAGAAAGCTTAGGTGGTATGACAAAATTAAAAAAAAAAAGAAAAATTTTCATTATATTCGTGTGAAAGTTTTAAGCCATGTTTTATTTGGAACAATGAGAAAATTGAAAAAGGTTTTTAAACATAAAAAACGATTTTCTAAAATTTCTGAAAATATTTTAGAAGATTTTAAAGCAAAATGTTTCAATTTGGTAAGATTGCAAAATAAAAACGAACGAAAATCGGGTAAATTCAAGAAAAATTGAGTAGAACTGAAAATAATTCTGAAATTTTTTAAGAGAATAAACAAATTTTCCTAAAATTACTGGGAAAATTTAGAAGATAGTAAGGTAATTTTTTAAAAGTTGAAGACTGGAAGTTTTCATAATAGTTTGTAAAATCCTATGTAATAAAACAAGTTCTTAAAATTTTCTAGATTCTTTTCTGATGCCCTTGA
Source organism: Belonocnema kinseyi (assembly GCF_010883055.1). NCBI lineage: Eukaryota > Metazoa > Arthropoda > Insecta > Hymenoptera > Cynipidae > Belonocnema > Belonocnema kinseyi. The sequence continues at coordinate 115,300,608 of NC_046661.1, read as the reverse complement.
AATACTTAAAAAGCTTCTACATTTTCTCAAGAATCTTATGAAAATTATATTTTCATAAATTTGAAATCAAGGAGATAATACTTATTTTCTTGTTCTTAATTCTCAGAATTTAATTTCAAAATTGATTCATTATAACACTTCGAAAAATAATTTTCCATTAATTTAAGTGTTGCGAAAGATAAAAAAAATATAATAATTAAATTTATTATATAGTAGCATTATATTGTAAAGCGGTAATATAAAAAAATTACCTCTTCATCACTATATTTAAAAGTGTTTGAATATTCGGAACTGATACAAAATAACGAAAGAAAGAATAACTTAGTCATAAATTGGCAACAACAAAAAATTTCCGAATTATAAAATAAACGAATTCTTAAATTCTCATAAATATTTCTATTTCTGTAATTTAAGCTTGAGGAAATTTAAAATTTCCGAAAATAATTATTTATTATTCTATTAATAGCTCATAAATTAATAATCAATCAAGTATGTTGCACAGTTATAAATTTCGAGAATTGAAACATTTGTCAGGAATTTAATAATTCGTTTATTTTAAAAGTTGGTCTTGAAGTCGGTGAATTTTAGTTTTGGATATTTTGAAACTTGGGATTTTATTTTTTGTTGATTAAAAATCTTGTCGTTATTTGAAATTTGGAAAATTGTATAATTCGATAATAATATATATTTTCGGATTTTTTTTTTTCATTCATTTGTGTATTCGTTATTTATTTTTTTATTATTCTTCATAATTTCTGAATATCCATGTATTTTTTTTATTTGAAGTATGTCAATTTTGCCCCTTTTTCCTATATTAAACAAAATAATACTAGTAATAGTCTCATTTACTACTTGACTCTACACTATGAAGAAAAAATGATTTTAAAGTGTTTTTCATATTTATTTTGCATTGGGCAGTACAGTGGAAGCACCCCCCTGGTTTTGGCAGATCAGTTATAGCCTAAAATTAATCAAATTTTCTTCTTTGTACAGGTGTCTCTAAACGACAGTAAAGATTCGAGTATAAGTGATGAAAACAATTCAGGGGAAAATGTTCGAGGACACAGATCTCGGAATTCGAATAATGGAAGGTGGTTAGATGATCCGGAACTCCTTGGAAGGCGTGCAGAAAGAAAAACTACAAGTAACTTTCAACGCATTATTCAATTAAAAACTCTTATCAGCCTCTATCTTTAGTTTTTATTTGTAATTTATATTTCATAATTGTCATTTCTTTCTAGATTGCGTGCCATTTTTAGTTGATTTGATACACTCACGAGATCAGAGTCCTGTCGTAAGGGATGGAGCCTCTGGTGCTCTACGTGAAATTATAGAGTCCTTAGACGATAAAAAGGGACGAGAACAACACGTTCTGGAATTGCTCGAAGAGTTGAGGGACTACTGCGAAATGTTAAAAATGGTTGTTAATGCTGGGTTTGTTCCAGGTATATATTAATTTTTTTTTTATTAACTAAAATGTTTACTTAAATTTGCGTACCCGAATTTAGTTCCTCGATTTCAGTTTATGATTTGATTTGTATTTTTATTTACTGACGGGTTTCCTGATTAACTTACTTTTTTTGTTTTATTAAACTATCGTCCTTTCGGGTGATTGAAATTATTGTCATTTTTTTACTTACATTTGCCTGGAAATCAGAGAAGAGTCAGGGAATTTTTTTGTTGCATTTTAAGTGTCAGTAAATAATTATCAAGGCCTTTTAGTCCATTTTTCCTGAAATCATATTTTAGACAATTTTTGAAGATAAAGTCACTGTAGTAACTCTTTAAAATGAAAATATTATTTTAGTTACTTTTCTTTAAATAAATTATCGCATGGTTGGTATTGAATTCAAGGATATACCTATTTCGGAATTTTCATCAATTTTTTAAAATTCTTGTAGGTTATTTTAGAATATTCTAAGAAATTTGTAATCGATTTCAATAATTTAATCAAAGTTTTCGAAGTTTCAAAGATAACCAAAAATGGTATAAAATCATAATTTTTTGTTTAATATCCTTTTTATGGGTCTTTTAGGACCTAAATATAAATGTAAATTTGGAGGGAAAAGACAAAATAACTATAATTGGGATTTTGGGTTATCATTAAGTAAAGTAATATTTTCCCAACTCAAACAAATTTTCATTTGTCGAGCAATTTCGACGTTTTTATATAGTTTTTTATGGTCAAAGCCGGAAAAATTATTTATTTAAATTTTGACTGTGGCTAGAAAAAACGTGCCGTAAGCTATATTACTCTCTTATTTCGTAATAATTTGCAGATTTTTTAAAATTTGCTCAAGTTTTGTAGCTCTTTTCTTACTTTTCCAGTAATCCAGAACCTTCTCTTCTAAACTTACATGTATTTTTAGGTTCTAAAAGAATCCTGAAAAGGCTAATAAAAAGAATTGATCATTTTTTAACGATTTTTGATTATCTTGGAAACTTCGATTTTGAAATAAAAATTATATTCTACGTAAATACATTTATTACCAGAATTTTATTTCCCAATAAGAATGTTTGAAAATATTTTCTTCCATGAAAAAAAATTAATTCGTGCATTAAAAACCAATTAGATGAAGAAATGGTGACCCAACGTTGAAATATCTCCAAAAAATCCTTGCTTTCAAAGTTTCAAATTTTAAAAAGTTTCTTCTAACTGAAGATATCGTTTTAAAAATCTGAAATAATCATGGGGACATATTTTGATATATATAAAAAATGTATGGTAGTCATAAACTAAATAAAAAAATATAAATAAAATTTCGGCCCACCCTTCTGAAGGGGGTCTATAAAGGCTTTTTAAAAATCTCAGTATATTTTGCATGATTACCAGGAAAGTTCAAGAGCTTTTAAAAGTTGGAAAGGAATACAAATATTTTTGGTTATTCTAAAAGTTTCCCAGGATTTTTAAATATATTTGAATGATTTAAAGATATTTCAAAAGATTTTAGAGATGTTAGAGTATTTTAAAAACTTCCAAGGATTTTTCAAGAGCTTCAAAAGCATTTTAAAAGATTTCAAAAGATTTGTTATATGTTAGGATATTTAAAAATATTCCAAGAAATTCTTAGTATATTTCAATAATTTGAATAGACTTTAAAAGATCTGAAAGATTTTTGGGTATTTTTAAAAATTCTAAGAAATTTTCAAGATCTTAAATAAGTTTTAAGGCATTTCAAAAGATTTGTAATATTTTAGAATATTTAAAAAGACTCCAAAAAAATTGTTTATTTTTAAAAATACTTTTAAGAGGTTTTAGAGGATTTTCAAGATTTTAGGGTTTGCAAAGAATTTTTCATATATTTTAATAATTTGAAGATATTCCAAAAAGACTGGAAGGTTTTTAGTGTGTTTTAGTGTGAGAAATTAATTTTTCTAATTGAAAATATAACAATTCTATTTTTGGTCGAAAACTGAATTTTTAGTTCAAAATTCAACTATTTGGTTAAGAATTCACGTATTTTTGTGAAATATCGTCTTCTTTGGTTGAAAATTACTCTGCACTTGGATAGTTAGGAATGTGAAGTGGTTTAAATTGAATTTAAAGTAGTACCTAGATTAATTTTACTGACTTTAGAGAAATATTTAAGAAACGAATAATTATGTTTAGTACTATTTAATCATTTAATTAATCGATTGTACTAATATATTGGAGAATATCTTGTAATATAATTGGTCAAAGTTTTCTAAATTAAACATATCAATTTAATCTGTAGAAACCGACAAAAAGTAATATTTATAATAACGTCGCAGAAATTGTATACATATTGAGAATGGTTAAACTCTGCTACGCCAACTGGTGACAAAAATCCGAACTAGAAAGAATAGGTACGATTTTAAAGTTGTACATTAATTTTTGCATAAAAGTGTTTTAACGATTTTTGTTGTGGAGTTTAAAGTATTTTTTGGATACGAAAAGTAAGTATTTATTAGAAACAAAGGGTTTTGTATGAAATTTACATCTTATAAGGTGAAGAAACATATGTTTTTTTACATAAATATCTGTCAAACTGCGATTTCCATCATTTTTTAAAATACATTTTCAGTTGATCAACTGTGTATATAAATTAATTCCATTTAAAATTTCCATTTTTAAACCACTCAATTACAAAAATTTTAATTAAGAAAAATAAGAATTCCTTAATATTTAGAAATACCTGATTGTTTATTTTAAATCAGCAATTGTATTTAAATATTGAAAATTAAATTTTGAACGTTATATTTTAATAGTTGTATTTAAAAAAAAAATTTAATTTTTAAGTAAAATTGTTGAACTTCGATGTATAAATAACAATTAAACACATATTATTCTTTTAAAAAATTCAAGGAAGTTAAAGAAATATTTCAAATTATTGAAAAAATTCAATTTAAAATTTGAAATGATTTGAAATAATTTAAAGAAAGTGTGTACGTTTACCGCAAAAATATAGATTTTGGCAGATTTCGAACAAAATATTTAAAAGATTTTTAAGAGTTTGGAATGACTTCAGAAGATTAAAAAACATTTCCTATGAAAATTAGTAATGATTTTTATTTTGAAAAGATAATTTTGAGTGATTTTTTAAAAAGATTTACAAATATTTACAAAATTATCAAAAATGAATGTGGAAGATTTTAAGGAAATTTGTTTAATTTGGCAGAATATAAAAAAAAAATTGAGAAAAAAAATTCATTTTAAAGGATGTTTAGTAGTTCTAAAATAATTTGAAAAATACTTTAAAAAATTGAAAATAAAAAAAATATATAGTTCTTTCAAGATTTTCAAATGAAATTGAGAAGTATTTCAAGGGTTTTTAAAACATTGAAAATATAAATAATTTCACTTTTAATTTAAGAAGTGTTCAGTTTATAAAAAAATGTGATCGTTCAATTTTTAATGTTTCCGGCTTAAAATTGCTTTAAATGATATCATTTTGAAACATTTTTAATTCATTGATTGATTCTTCAATTTAAACTTTAGAGCATTGAAAATGATAACGTGGAATTATATATTTAGAACTGAATCTGAATATTTAAACTCTACAATTTATAAAAGTTAAAAAATTTATTTTGCAGTTTAACTGCATTTAATTTAAAAAATTCAGCTAAAAAGTGTTAGTAGCTTCCATTTTATATATGTAAATTATTTTAAAAGTTTGAAATTCAAGAGTTCCACTTTGAGTGCTTTCATTTGCAGCTCAGTTTTTATTCATTCAAATGGAAAAATTGTTAGCTTTAGAATTCGATTTTTTAAATTTCATTAACTTTAAATCGCCTATTATTCGTATTCTGCGCATAATCTGAATAAAATGTGTCACTACATACATTAATTAAAGTTTATTTAAACTTGAATTCATTGGAACTCTCATGAAATAGTGAAATAATCATTCTTTTTCTAAACCTATTTGACAAGAATATGTTTTTTCACTGTATAATACGGAAATACTATCAAAAATTATTTGTTTTTTTTTCTGAAGATTTGTTTTTAGTACTCAATCATTGTTTTATACTTCACAAAACTGTGGTAAAAACACTTTTATGTAAAAATTAATGAACAACTTTTAAATTGTACCTACTCTTTCTAGTTTCAGTTTTGGGTACCAGGTGGCGAAATGGTAGACCACCATTCCCAATACCTGGAATGGTCAATGAATTTTTGTCTAGGATATGAGTAGACTCTTTGTTTTTGTTAACTTGACGAAACATATGATTTATTTTCTATTTACTTGAATTAACACCTATTTCTTTTTAACTTATGTTTTTATGAATGATTATACGAGTCATTCTGATTTAACAATTTTTTGTAACAAGTTACAATGACCGTGACTGTAACTCGTTACTTCAAAAAGATGTCTTTGAACTTTCAGAAAATCCGAAAAAACATCCAAACTCGACAATGACAACCGTGATGAAGCTGTCCTTTCACGAAAACTATCACCGCACAATTTGCTACCTGGGAGGATTACAAACAATAGCAGAACTCATAGAATGCGAACACGCAGCTCATGGTTCGGAAACTAACGAACGAGACTGTATTGCCCTACGAAGAGATTCAGGCATGACTCTAGCAAGTCTGATCATCGGTGACAGTACCAACAAAGTCCTACTCTGCTCTTTCCGAGACTTCTTAAAAGTCTGGGTGAAACAACTGTTCAGTTCCTGTGAAGAGTTGCGTCAAGTGACAGCCAGTGTCTTTTCCAATTTATCCTGGAGAGCAGAAAACGAGAGCAAGCAAGCTTTGAGAGAGGCCGGAGTGGTCGGTGGAATGATGAAAGCCGCCATGCTTTGCAGGAAAGAAAATTGTTTGAAAATAATACTTTCTGCTCTCTGGAATCTCTCCGCTCATTGTGCAGCCAATAAAGCCGAAATATGTGCAGTTGAAGGCGCTCTCTCCTTTCTGGTGAACACTTTATGTTATGAATCACCATCGAAAGGTCTCGCAATAGCAGAAAATGCTGGCGGGATAATTAGAAATGTTTCGAGTCATATTGCAGTTCGGGAGGATTACAGGGCTATTTTGAGACAGAAAGACTGTATACAGATTCTCATCAGGCATCTCAAATCTCCGAGTTTGACTGTGATTAGCAATGCGTGTGGAACTTTGTGGAATTTGTCGGCCTGGTGTCCTCAGGATCAAAAAACTTTATGGGAGTTGGGCGCTATTCCCTTGTTGAGGAATTTAGCGAGCTCCAAACACAAGATGATTTCTACGGGGGCGAGTGCGGCGCTTAGGAATTTACTGACAGCGAAGGGGGCTAATGGAAGTGTTAGTCAGGAAAACAGAGTTCGAAAAGTACAGGTAATTTTTTTTCTTTTCTTCCAATTTTCTGGTAATATGCGCTAAATGCTTACATCTGTTTTATCTGTAATAGGGCCAATCATTTAAAATATCACATAATTATATAATGCAATTTTTAAATCATCTTTTACTTTAAAAACTTTCGATCTTAGATTAGCATTGTTGAGCGTACAGTTATAATTTAAACAATTTTAAGACAACCGGTTTTAATTTGAAAGCGTTATTACTTAAACAAATGTAAACTTCCGATTAAAATTATTTAAAACGAGCATTACAAATCAAATATCCAAAGCCAAGTAACTTGAAACTGAAGCTAAATTTAGATTTCTAACGTTACAATTTTAAAAAGTTCTTACTTATAAGAATAATAGTTGATTTTTTATGTATAAATAACAATGGAACGCCTATTAATTTAGACAAAAATCTAGTAACTTGAAAAAATAAATAGAAATTTTTAAAAGATTCAAAATTAATTAAAAACTTGAAATGATTTCAAATAACTAAACATAAATATAGATTTTTGAAGATTTCGAACCAAAAATTCAAAAGGTTTTTAAGAATTGTAAAAGGTTTCACAAGAATATAATTTTTAAGAAGATTTCTTGGAAAATTGATAACGATTTTTTCTTTTAAAAACTTTATTTTAAGATATTATTTAGAAGGATTTCCAAAAATGTAAAAAAATGTGAAAGAGTTTAAGGCAGTTTGTTTAATTTTGCAGAATTAAAAAAATTCTTGATTCAAATTTGAATCTTTATCTTAAAAATCAAATATATTGTTGAAAATTGACCTATTTTGTTGATTGTTTGTTGTTGCAAATTAATTTGTTTAACTGAAAATTTAACTATTCTATTGTTGGTTGAAAATGGATCGTTCTTAGTTGAAAATTCAATAATTACATTTTTCAATAAGAATTCATAATTTTTTATTGAAAATTCAACTGATTGGTTGAAAGTCAAACTTATAATTACCTTTTTATCTTGTTAGATTGAAAAGTCCAATATTTTGTTCAAAACTTAATTCTCTTTTTAAAAGTTTAACTGGTATGTTGAAAAATTATTTATTTTGTCGAAAATGTAACTTTTGGGTTAACTAATTTGTTAAAAATTCGTTCTTTTTCATTAGAAATTCAACTGCCATTTAAAAAATTTGCCTTTATGAATTGGAAATTCGACTACTTGGTTGAGAATTTTTTTTTTTGGTTGAAAATTCTAATATTTGGTTAAAAATTGCACTATTTTGTTTAAAATGTAATTACTTTGTTAAAATTTTCAATATTTTGTTGAAAAATGCAATATATTTGGACTTAAAACGTTAAAAGTTTAAGATGCAATTAAATATGGTACCTATTGGGAATGGTTAAACTGCGATACGCCACACGGTGACAAAAATCCGTACTAGAAGGAACATGTACGATCTTATGGAAAAATGCGAAACCGAGCACATTTGTTAGATTCTCTGATTTTTCCTAAAATAATTTTTCATTATAAATCATTAATATTCAAATATAAGCATTTTAATCTTATAATACTTTTAACATAGAATATTTTATAACCTGACTAAAACAGTATTTCATATACAAATTTAAAATGTTCAAATGTATTAATTCATTAAAAAAATTCTTTTCTATTTTAAAAGATGGCTTTTTGACAAAATAATTTAATTATTAATATACTAGTTGAATATTGAATCTAAAAAGACAAATTATCAACGAAAAAGTGTCATAGTTTATATTTCAATAAAAAAAGAATGCAATTTGTACTAAAAAAAAAAATGAATTTTAAATATGACTTCAACCAAAAATTAATTTTCCTCGAAACTAATGCATTTTCACCCAACAAAAATGAAATTTCACACTGAAAAATGTTTTTTTTTACAAAAAATGCGAATCTTTAATTAAAAAAGGTCAATCTTAAAGAAAATGGAAGTTACATTTTATGTTAAAAAATGAATTTTACACCAAAAAAAAAGTGTATTCGACTAAACAGTTAAATTTTCAACCAAAGAAAATAAAATAAAAAGAAAATTTCAATGAAAAAAATAAATATTTAACAATGCAATTCAATTTTCAGCCAAGTAGTTGAATTGTCAATTAAAAAAGATTAAATTTCAACAAAATAATTAAACTTTCAACCGAACAGATGAATTTTCGACTAAAAATATCAATCTTTAGCAAAAAAAACTTTGTTAAGAATTTGATTCAACCAAATAAGTTTCTGTGAAAAAAAATTAATTTTCCATCAGAGAAGACGAATTTTTAACCAAAAATAATGGCTTTTTAACTAAATTGTTGCATTCTCTATTGTATAGTTGCACTTTTATCAAAAAAAAGATGAAATTTCTCTTCAAACAGAAAAATTTTTCATTACAAAAAAAAGTTGAGCTTTTATCCAAAAAAGATTAAATTTTTATTAAAACAGATTGATTTTTAATTAAATAAAAACAGAAACAATTTTTTTTGAATAGTTGAATTTTCATCGAGAAAATATTTCAACTCTTTTTTCAACACCTAAATATTAGATTTATACAGTAGAATTTTCTACTAAAAATTATGACTTTTTAACAAAATTGTTGAATTTTTATCCAATAAAGATAACACTTTTGTCAAAGCATGTGAATTTTTAAATAAAAAAGACAAACTTGAAAAAAAAAATAGTTGAATTTTCAACCGAAAAGATACAGTTTTCTTCAAGAAAAATTCCCAGAGAAGATTCCAGTTCACTTTCTAACATTAAATGACCAAAATAAGAACTGTAAACAATTTGTAACCCAAATGGATATATTTTTAAGAAAATTTATTTAAATTCTCAACCAAATAATAAAACTTATATCTAAAAGGATAATCTTTAAAAGAAAGTTGTTGCGAATTCAGATTCGAGATTCTTCAACTTAAAATGAGATTGTTCAATTTTAAACGCTTTGAATTAGAAATTATGCAGTTTCAATTCCTTTCTAATAAAGTTGTCCATTTAAACAAAATTTCAGTTCGAAAATTTTCAATCTGGAACGGTTTTAATTAGAAATAATATGGTTTTAATTCCTTTGAATTTTAAATGATCGAATTTTTAGAATCGTATTCGGAAAATATTTCATTTTTAACGTTTTGTATTTTACCTACTTTCGAAATTTTATTTTAATCTTAAATCATTGAAATTCGTGAAATTCTACACAAAAAAACAAACAATTATTGTACTATGCATTGTGATTTTCAACAGATTATAAACTGAAATGGACTTATTTTGAAGCAAACATGAACTCGAAGTAATTTTTTAATTAATTTATACATAAAATATTTACTATTTAAAAATCTGATTTAAAAGTTATGTCAGAATTCGTATTTAAATTCCAATCGTCTATTATTCGTATTCTTTCCATAATTTGGACAAAATTTGTCGCTACATACAATAATTAAATTTTATTTAAGCTTACAATGCATTGAAACTTACATGAAATAGTGAAATAATTGTTTGTTTGTTAAAGAACATATTTGACAAAAATGTGTTTTTTCGCTCTACAAGATTGAAATTCTATCTAAAACGATTTGTTTTTTATGAAATTTTTTTTAGTGTTTAATGATTGTGTTAAACCTCACAAAACAATCGTAATAACACTTTTATGCACAAATTAAAATACATATTTAAAATTGTACCTACTCTTTCTAGTTCCAGTTTTCGACACCAGGTGGCGAAATGATGGACCACCATTCCCAATATATTTATTTTATTTTAAAAAACTGATTCCCCTATTATTGATCTTTTATCGTAAAAAATCAACCTATTTTTCCTGTTTTGAGATCTTGCGTTTTATTTTAGACATCTATCAAATCAAATCGTAGAAAAAATGTTGACTTTAAAGGGGGATGGGGTCAATCTTTGTGCAACATTAATTACAGTTCAATTATTATTACTTAGTTTTTGAATTGTTCTTATATGTAGAGCTTTATTACATCCTTAAACTTATTCTCTGAACAGCCACCAGAGGAAGATAATTCATCAATGGTCTCTCGTAAAAGAGAATCTCTCGGCAGTCGTGCACAGGTCGAACTAGACGTATCTAAAGGATGTTGCGTCAAAAAGAATCTCTTCGCTGAATCTATGTACCGCTATGAACGAGGATTCGTCCCAATCGATTCAAGATCAACTTACTCCTCCCAAGATCGTACCGTAATTAAGCAGCGATCAATTCCCACAGCGTACATTTCATCTGAACCCGGCAAAAAGCTCAAATTCTGCATAAGATTGACGAGCGAAACTTATGAGTACAGTGAAACTAAAGAGAGTTTCCGATCTTCAACCGATGTTCCTTGGAATTCTCCACCAGATCTGCCAAGTTTTACTCAACCTCGGGTTTGTTCTCCAGTCGAGGAAAATCACGACGAAGCATCCGCTTGTGCTGAAGAATCGAATTCCTCTTTTGAGAAACCCTATGAAAATTTCATAAACCGTTCACCATCCGATTCGACCTGTGATGAGGACATCAACGACCAGCCTGTCGATTACAGTAAAAAATACTCCGAGAGAAATCCCTCTCAAAATAATCATCTCGAGTCTCAGGACGAGAGATCTTCAAAGAAAGAGTTCTCTGATCATGATCATGAAGATAAAGTCGATATTTTTGGGGATTATGTTGAGACGGACTTGGATCAACCGACTGACTACAGTTTGCGATATGCTGAGGATGATACCGACGAAGATGATAAGAGCAATCCTGAATATTTCCCGAGAAACGAGCAAGAAGATACTGTTAAAACTTATTGCACAGAAGGAACTCCTTATCAGACTCCTTTCAATTTTTCAACAGCGACTTCCATGTCGGATTTGAGAGTCGAGGATCCTAAGGAGGGAGAAGTTTTCAAGAAATTCCCGAAGAAGATGGATCTGAGGAGTAAGAATTCGGATCCTGTTTCCAAAGATCTGCAGTTTGATGAGTCGAAAGAGACCGAAGAGGACGAGCGTCTCTTGAGAACTGATGTTAATTTAACAGAAAAGCCGGTCAGTTACTGTGTTGAAGGAACGCCCGGTTGTTTTTCAAGAGTCAGTTCTCTCAGTTCTTTGGGAAGTGCCTTGATTACACAAAATGTGAGTATAGAGGTTGTTTCAGAAGAGGTAGGAGCGGATTTGGATTGTCATCCTTTGGAGAGGGAAGGAACGAGTGTGGAGGAAAGTAATCAGAAGAGAGGTTCTGCGAGTGAAGAGAGGGAGAAAAACGAGAGTCGAATTGTTGATAAAGAAGGAAAAGCGGTGACTTTCAGAAGAGAGGATCACTGTGCGGAGCAAACACCCTTGATGTTTTCAAGATGCAGCTCTTTGGGATCTCTCAGTGGTTTTGAACAACATTCCATTCGAGATGATCTCAGTTCCGGCATCAGTGATTTTAGGTATAATTTTTAAATAAACGGTATTTTAAAAAATACTTGATATTTTCTCGATTTTTGAGTGTGAATTTTGTTTTTATAGCCGAATGACGAGTGGTGTTGTTTCACCTAGTGAATTGCCAGATTCGCCAACGCAAACTGTTCCACCGAGTCCTCGACATTATAAGCATCCAGCTTCCGAATTCGGAAGAAAAGCTCAAGCCGAGGGGAGACACTCTTATCAGAATCAATGTAAGTCTCATTTTACTATTTTGGATCGAAACATTTTTCAGGAATTAAAAAATTTATGAGATGACTTTTGAGGAGAGAATTCACTTCAGGGAAAAGTTGGGAATTTTAAAAAACATCTTACAAAAGTCAGGGAATCTCTGGAAGAGGAACTTTAAATAACTTTCAACGAAAATAAATTTAAAACAAATTTGATTGAATTTGAAATGGTTTTATTCCATTTACGAAAGATTCAATGTTAAAAATGTTACAAGAATAAGATTCTGGTAATTGATTATTGATGGTCAGCGGAAATGGAAAATTGGCTGGGAAAATATGAGTGAATTTTGAAAATTAAATTTATCGTTCACCCTGATATAATATTCTGGCCAATAATTGATATGCATTATATTTCCGTTTCTTCTTTTTGCTGTAAAAAATTAGAAATGTATGTTTTTTGTATAAAAATGCAAATGTTTCATTGAAATATTAAATATTTTATGTTTCAGTTGAAAAATGATCTATTTGGTTGAAAGTTTAACTATTTTGTTGAAAATTGAGCTACTTTAGATAAAAACTTATTTATTCTTTGATAACAAATTTTTAAAGCTTTATTTCCTTGTTTAAAAATTCAACTATTTTGTTGAAAATTAGTTGTTTTTTTTTGTTCAAAACTAATTTTATTTTATCAACTTTTTTGTTGAGAATTCATATTTTTGGGTTGAAAATTCAACTGTTCTATAGAAAATTCATCTCTTCAATTTAATTGAAAATTCAATTTTTTTGTTTAAAGGTTTATCTTTCTCGTTTAAATTGAACTATATTGTTGAAAAATAGTTTTTTGTTGTTTTAAAATTATTTTTCTTAACTGATAATGTAAATTTCCATTTGTTGTTTAATATTGATATTTTTTAGTTGAAAATCCAACTTTTTTATATAAGACTAATCTTCTTGGTTTTAAATGTCTTCTTTGTGGTTAAAAATGCAACTATTTGGTTAAAGAATAAATATTTTTGTTAAAAATTCATATTTTTGCGTGGAAAACTCAACTATTATACAGAAAATTCGTCTTTTGGTTTGAAAGTGCAACTATTTGGGTTAACTTTTTTTTTCTTTTTTGTCAGAAAAATTAACCATTTAAATAAAAATATTTTGTTTGGAAAATTCCCCATTTTAGTTGAATATTTTTCTCTGGTTGAACATTCGTTTTTTTTTGTTGCGAATTTTGTTGTTGTAGAGAATTAAACTTAAGGGTTGCAAATTCAACTATTTGATACAAAAGTGAACTATTTTGTTGAAAATTCAATGTTAGCCACTTTTCCGGTTGGAAATTCAACTTTCCTCTTAAAAAGTTGTCTTTTTTATTAACAATTCGACCTTTCTTCGAATCCATTCAAATCCATCTTTGTAGGTGGAGAATTAAACTATTTTTTTTTTAAATTCGTCTCTTTTGTTTTAAATTTTAACTGTTTTGTTATAAATGCAACTGTTTCATATAAAATACGTCTGTTTTGTTGAAATTTAATTTTTTTAATTCGACTGATTCGTTAAAAATTTAGGTATTATATTAAAAAGTTTTTGTTTCGAAAATTCATCTTTTATGGTAAAATATGTATATTTTTTTGTTGAAAACTCAACTATTTTGTTTAAAATGCAAATAGCTTGTTAAAGATTTAACTATTTTGTTAAAAAATTAACTATTTTTTTGAATAGTCAACTTTTTTTATTGAAAATTCATCTTTTATGGTAGAAAAGTCATATTTTTTGGTTGAAATAAATAAATAAATTTGCAATTTATAAATGGTCAGGGAATATTGAAAACCATGTTTTTCGGCCAACCTTGGAAGAAGGGCATTTAAAAGATTATAAAGGTCTTGAATAAGAGTATGCCGATTATCAAAATTAGGACAAGCGATAAGAAAATGGTATAATTCTTGATTAATTTTAGCATTGCATGGTAATTTCTGATTTAAAAAAATTATAGATTTGTACGCATGCGTTAAGAAAGCGCATGCGTTGCAGAATATTTCCCCATACCACCATAATATTGAATACGTTCTGGTGAGTAGTGGTTGTAAATATCAATGGAGGATCTCTGCCCGGGTAATGTTTAGGTAAATAAAGAAGCGAATTTTGTTTGTTAAATAATCAATTAAATTTCCTCTTACAATAAATAGTTTACTAAATGATGAATATTTTAATATTCTCTTTTTACTAATCAATAAATTCTTTCCTTCTGTTCGTAAGGAATTCCGCTTAGCGTATGAAATTTAGGCTTCGTCCAAATCAATATTTTTATTGTTAGGACTGATACTTGGGCATCATTTTCCAAAATATTAAAAAAAAAAATGTATTTCTTTTAGCATTTACTAAAATGCAATCAGCAAAAAGAAGTGTCTTTGAGGACGAGATGTCGGCTTTTAAGGACGAATCAACGCCTCTTGAATTCTCAGCAGCCACGAGTCTTAGTTCCTTGACCATTGACGATGAACCTAAATTACCAAGGGACCTACAATTCAGATTGATAGAAAAAAGGCCCATTGTTCCTGAAAGTGAAGAATCAGAAAATTCGGTTCCACAGTCTGGAAATGGTCATCTTTCTGACGTAGAAAGAGAAGATATTGATGATCTTCATCAAAGTAATGAAGATCCAGAAACCGAGAGGTAAAAATTCACTAAATATTAATACAGGCCTCACAGACCTGCCCCTATATCCCCTGTTGTACCCTATATTCATTTAAGGTCCCTAAAGTACCCTATTTTTAAGATTTGGGCTCTATGTTACCATATGTGTAGCTCATGATGTGATCAAAGATTCCAAGGAATTTTTTTATTAATTTCATTAATTTAAAGGGATTTCAAAACGTTTGAAATATTGTAGATTAAAGTATTTTCTGGAATTTCATAAGATAACCTTGGAAAATGTATTACATTTTCCAGGGTTTCAGGAATTAAAGAGTTTATTTAAGAGAAGTTAAGTATTTCGTAGGGTTTTAAAGATTTGGAGAGGTTTACAGTTGTTTAATTCGCCCTGAATTCTTAATAATTTATTCTGAATTCTTTTCAATTCTTAAAAATTTTTTGAATTCACTTGAATTCTTAAAAATGTGCTACAATCTACCTAATTTAATGGCATTTTTAAAATTGTTTATTTAATTGATTCTGAGGATCAATTCATCAAAGTATTTGAAATATTGTAGCTTGTTTCAGAAGATTGCAAGAAATTTTTAATTCATTTAAATAATTTAATGAGAGTTCTTGAATTTTGGAGGATGCAATTCGTTTACAATTTGCCCTGAAATCTTATTAATTGATCCTGAATTCCTTTAAATTCTGCTTAATTTTTCTAAACTCATTTCAAATTTACTCAATTTAATGCATTTTTTCACATTTTCGAATTGTTTTGAATGCACTTGATTGTTTTGTTAAATTCAGTTTAATGTTTTTATTAATTTCATCGAATTATTCGTATTATTCTTAATTTCTTCTAAATTTACTTAAATTGTATTGCAGTCAATGGAATTTTTTTTTAGTTCTAAAGTTGTTTCCAATTGATTTTAATTCTTTTGAATTGTTTTCTGCTCGCAGTCACTTTTTTGCTAAAAATTAGTAGGGGTTTGAAGATTTGAAGAGATTTTAAATTATTTTTTGGAATTTACCCGGAATTCTTTTTAATTACTTCAAATTCGATTGAATTTTTTTAATCCACTTGAATTGATCTGAATTTAATTAATTCTACCTAATTCAATGATTTTTTTAAAATTTTTAAACAGTTTTTATTGAATTTATCATGAAGTCTCTTAATCTCAACTTGAATTTTTAAGAATTTCATCTAATTCTTTTGAATTCTCTTCAGTTTTTCTAAGCTCATTTCAATGTTACTAAATTCAATGATTTTTAAAAATATTTTAAAATTGTTTTCAATTCATTTTAACTTTTTTTTTACCTTGAAATTTTATCTAATTCTTCTAGTTTACCTTAAATTCCTCTAAATTAAATTTTCAACTGAAGAAATTAATTTTCTACTGAAATGCTGAATATTTATCCAATTGGGCAAATATTTAATTTTCAAACCAAAAGATTAATTTTATATCTAAAATGAAAAGTTAAAAAGAAAACTGTTTTTCAACTAAAAAGATAAATTTTTAGTTTAAAAAAGCAACATTTTAATCGATAAAAAAATAGAATTTACAACAAAATAGTTTAATTTTCTAAAAAAAAAAGAAATTTCAACCAAAAAAATGATGATTCAACTAATGAGTTTCAGTTTCTAGAAAAAAAGGAATTTTGAACAAAATAGTTGAATTTTCATCTAAAGCAGATAAATTTTCAACTTAGAATAGATTATCAAATTTTGCAGTAGAAAGATTTATTTCCGCCAATAAAAATTTTAATTTTCAATCAAAAACAGTTGACTTAAACCAAAAAATACGAATTTTTTACAAAATAAACGAATTTTCTACTAAAAAAGAGGAATTTCTAAGCAAATATTGAATAGTTGTATTAGAAGTTTAAAAAAATAATTTTCAACTAAAAAAATACGAATTTTCAAAAAAATAGTTACATTTAATGAAAAAAATAGAAACTAACTAAAACGACAAATATAAATAAAATAAAGTGAGTATTTAAGCAAATATTGGAATTTTGCGATTTTTTAATAAAAAAGATGATGTTTCAATTAATGAGATTACTTTTTTACCAAAAAAAAGGGATTTTCAACCGAATTCGAAGCGCAAAAAAGGACCCTATGAGCCCACTATTTTCCTACTGAAGGAAAATAAAATTAATGGTAAATTTCAGATATTCGCACACATCAAATCCTCAGAAATCGATCACATTTTCCCAGCCTTCTAATCTGAGGAGGTTTGAAACGAGTTTTACGTTGGACAGACTGGACCCTGCGGCTGTAAGTGCAAGAGTTGGTCTTATTTCTGCTTCCGATTCGGTTCATGTTTATTGCACCGAGGATACACCAGATGGATCGATTTCGAATTTGTCTGCGCTTTCGATGCCGAGTATTCCGGACGACAATGAAAATATTGATAATAATAAGTTGCTGGATCTGTCAAGATTCAAATCATCCGACGAGGGTTCGAATTCTTCTGGGGATAATGAAATTTTGGAAGAGCGCGTCGAATCTGAAAACACCAAGGATCAAAGGAATCCTCAATCGCCGAGGGATTTGAGACAGAATACGTCGCTTGATGTTCCTTCTGATGATAGTGTTAGTCTCACAGAAGAAGAAAATAATAAACTGGATCAGTTGATCGAATCCGCAATGCCAAAAGTGAGTAGATAGGTTTTCGACATTTTTTATGGTATTTTAAAATATTTTAATAAACTTGGAATTGATTTCAATAATTCGAAGGGGTTTTAATGATTTTAGGGTATTTTTAAAAATTTCAAGGAATTTTCAAGATCTTTCAAAAGTTTAAAAGACCTTCGAAAAATTTAAAAGAATTTTGTATATTGTAGAGCATTTTAAAAGATTCCAGGGAATTCTTAGTAGATTTTAATAATTGGATGGTATGCCAAAAGATTTTAACGACTTTAGAGTACTTTCTAAAGTTCCAGGGAATTTTAAAAAAGCTTTAAAATGTTTTCAAAGGATTTCAAATATTTTCGGGTATTTTAAAAGATAGATAGATATTTATTTTTCAGCCCAACGGCCTTGAAAAATTGGACTTGGTTTACATTACTTTTTCTTAACCATCCACTCTTGCATTCAAGGATTTTTTTTGACAACTAAAACAAAATAGAATCTCTATATGGATTAATAGTAGCAATTATGGTTCTCTATACAGTCATATTATACATTTCTCTACTTATCTAGAGTTAATGACATCCTCTTTTCGCTTTTCCAAACGTCTTAACCAATTACACACATTCTTATTGCCTGCCCTACCATTTAACATTTCTTCAATTTCTAAATTTGGTCTATCTATTAATTCGCAGTCTCTAATTAAATGTTCCAGTGTACCTTTTTCTCTTTTACATAAAGCGCACATCTGACTTCCTTCGTCTAACCAATATCTAGACTTTTCCTCTAAATTACCACATCTCGCCCTAGCTATTAGTTTGTGACTTCCTTTGTTTCCTATCTTACACAAATATTCTGCTTTTAATCCAGTATTTAATAGTTTGTATCTACTATTGTACCTAGATTCCAGTATTTTACCTAGCTGCGTTTGTCTTTATACTTTGTAGTCTGTCTTCTTTAGTATCTCTTTTACATTAGCTCTCTTATCTTTTAATGTTTTTAAACCCTCTTGAATATAACCACACCTTTTAAGATATTGCTCCCTTTCTTGGACACTTCTTATCTTCAGCTTTCCACTACTTTTTCCTTTAGGCATTCTTTTAAATTTGTTCTTCCTCCGGAATTTTCTATTCCTTCTTCAAATTTAATAGCTTTTCTTCCTAATTTCACTCTGAGTTTTTCGATTTTGGTCTCTTCCAGAACCATGTAGCTTGGTGTAT
>NC_046661.1:115280139-115281669 GCF_010883055.1 Belonocnema kinseyi | reverse complement strand
CTTTGTACGCCGTGTTAAGCAGAGTGATCGGTCTATAGTTTTTCAGATCCTCTGTTTCTCCTTTCTTGAATATCGGCGTAATAATCCCTTTCCTCCAACTATCTGGGAAGCCTTCTCCATTCCACACTCTTCTTATCAGTTCAAAAAGTTTCCTTTTGCCATCCCCTTCTAAATATACCCATGCTTCATTCGGTATTTCATCTTCTCCTGGTGCTTTCTTCATTCTCAGTTTCTTAATTTGGTCATTAATTTCTTCGTCGCTAAGGTCGGATTCATCTTTCTGTAGGTTATTCCTTTTCCCTTGTGTTGTAGAATGAGCTTCTGTTCCTTCTAAGTGGTCCATGAAGTGATTTTTCCAGTCCTTCATCTTTATTTCACTACTAATGCTATTCTTTTTCTTCCTTTGTTTATTTATATACTTACAAATGTCTTTCTCCGTTTTTGCATTTTTTATCTCTTCTAATTCGTCATCCTTTCTTTTCTTTTCCTTATCTTCGCACATTTTCCTGAACTTTGATCTTTTATGAACGTAAGCTTCCCACGAACCTTTATTATCTTTCCATTTCTTGTATAACTTCTTTATTCTTCCTCTTTTTTCGTGAACATTCCTTATCGTACCAAATTTTATGCCCTAATTCAACTCTGATTGACTTAACCTTTTTCTTTTTCATGGCGCTGTTCACTTTGTTTGCAAAAGTATTTCATTCTTCCATTAGATAATTTTCTGAGTAAACGCCAGCACTCATTTTTACATTATAATCGATCTTAATTTCATTGTTCCATACCACAATCTCTTTTTCTGGTATCTGTTGACAACATCGGTTCGCTCTGACAAGTTCCGTTTTTAATATACACCCCATTGGCTGATGATCTGATTCTATTCTGTCAATTATTTTTAAATCTTCTATCTTATCCAAACCTTCATATTTAGTTATAGTATAATCAATTACTGATGACCCCTTTCCTCTCTTCTTACCCGAGTTACCCACGTATGTAAATTCTCCTTGATTGTCACCTTCTGAGTTCCCATTTAATATACACCATCCTTTACTTTCTACTAACTTCATTAGCTGATCTCCTTCCGTATTGGCTACTTCGTCCTTAGATGCTCTTTTTATTTCTTCTTCTTCTGGTCCTCTGTAAATTGCTCCCTTTGTACCCGTCCTTGCATTAAAGTCTCCTCCGATTAGCAAATTTTCATTCCCTTTATCCTATATTTCATCATCCAGTCTAGTCGTCAACTCTTTAATCTTGTCTTTGCAGTATATTGCCCATATATTCCAGGTTTCATTTCCTAGAGTAATTTTGCTGCCCAGAGCCCCTTTAAAATCCTTTGCTGCTCCTTCTATTTCTATTATTTCTCTTCTGGTTCCTGTAATGATACCTCCACTTGCTCTTCCTTTCTTGTTTTCTCTCTTGGCACATTGCCACACCCAATTAAATCCCTTAGGTAACAGTTGCCTGAATCTCGCCCAATCCTTCTCCTCAATCCAAGTCTCTGTTAATCCGACATAATCAAAACTTTTTATA
>NC_046661.1:115276329-115280039 GCF_010883055.1 Belonocnema kinseyi | reverse complement strand
TATTAATTAAATATTTATGTCCAAGATTTGTTACTTCATCCTTACTATAATTAAAATTAAAATAATATAATTACTATAATTCATCATTTGAATGTAGGTTGGAAACAACTCATATGACTTACAGAAGTTTCCTTATTATCGTCAGAAAATTCCAGTAAATTCAATATGAGTGACACAATTTTCTCCACTTACTTACAATTCTTTAAAATTGTCAAACACCGTACTTTTAATATTTTTGAACATTCGGAAAACGTAAAAAATACATTTTCAAGATATTTCCGAATGAACTATTCATCAAGATAGGATTATAAATGTATTAATGTAATGTAAATGTAAAATGTATTAAATTAAAAATTATGTATTTCATATAAAAACTTTATTTTTAAAATTCAAGAGTAAGAAAAATGTGACATTTATGTTAATGATGAAATTTAGCAAAACGGATAATTTTTTATAGTTCTGTTAAATATTTGAGCTTCTCTTTACATATTCATCCTGCAATTTAGAAATTTCATTCAGGAAATTTAAACTTTAGAGGTTGTCCATATTCTTCAAGATTTTTCTTTCTCATAGAAAGAAAAACGGTAAAAACTAGAATTTACGCGGTATTTAAATCAGTTCTTGCTCGTATCGTTCTGTAAATTTAACTTTGGACCCAGAATATTTCTTCTTATATAACTATTTGATTAAATCTTCAAGATCTTCGCTAATCGGTAAAAATTTCTTTTTTTCTTCTTTGGTAGATGATTTATCATTTTAGTTGAAAACCCTTCTTTGTTAAAAATTGAACTATTTTGTTAAAATTATTTTTCTAACTGAAAATTTAACTGTTCCACCTTTCGCTCAGCATTTATCTTCTTCAGTTGAACATTGAACTAAATAGCTCAAAATTTCTATATTTTCTTGAAACTTTGACCTTATTGTGCTAAAAAATTAATCATCTTGATGACTAATTCACATTTTTAGTTGAAAATTTAATTAATTTGTAGCAAATTAAAATATTTGGTTGAAAATTCATGTATGTTGTTAAAAATGATTCTTTTTTGATAGCAAATTAATCTTTTTGTTTGAAACTTCATTTCTTTGGTTAAAAATGAGGGTTTTTTTTTATTGAAATTTAATATTTTTGAATTAAAAATTTATCTTCCATTTTGCGTCGAATTTTTCTTCATGGATATTTAATATTTTTGTTTAAAAATTTAAATATTTCGTTACAAATTTATTTTATTTGGCTAAGAACTTAATTTTCTAACTTAAAATTAAACTATTCTATTTTTTGTTGAAAATTGATTTTTCTTTTGTAAAAATGTAACAAATTTGATTGAAAAATCGTTTTTCTATAATAATTTGTTTACTAAAAATGTATTTATTTTATTTTTGCTAGAAACTTGATATTTTTCAGTAAAACATTTTTTGTTGAAAATTAATTTTTTTAACAAAAAATGATCTTTTTTGGTTGAACATTCATCTATTTTGTTCAAAATGTAACTATTTAATTAAAAATTTATTTTGTTGATTGAAGATGCAAAAATTAAATTAGATATTTATTTCTGTGGTTAAAAATATAACATATTTGGTTGAAAATTAGTATTTTTAAAATAATTTTTTTTACTAAAAATGTATTTATTTTATTTTTTCTTGAAACATGAAATTTTCAGTTTAAAATTCACTTATTTGGTTAAAAAATCTTATTTTTCAGTCGAAAATTCAATTATTTTGGTAGAAAATGCGTATTTTCTTCTTGTAAATTCAAATGTTGTTAAAAAATCTGTCCATTATGACTTTAAAACTCGTCATTTTGGAAGAGAGTTTTTTATTTAGTGATTGAAAAATCTTTCTCGGTTGAAAATTAAACTCTTTTGTTGAAAATTCGTCTTTCTTGTTTAATTCAACAGTTTTTTATTGAAAATTGAAAGAAAAAATGTGGAAACATCAACTAAAACACTTTTTTGTTCAGAATTAATTTTTTTTTAATCAAAGATTCCTGAAATTGGTTTAAAATTTACCTTTGTTGAAAATTCCCTTTTTTGGTTAAAAAATTAATTAGCTTAACTGAAAATGTAATAATACAATTGTTTATTAATTAATCTTAATCGACTGAAGCGCAATTCCTTATTATGTGTATGAATTTGACAAAATTCCATCATTCGAGTGTTTCAAATTACCCAATTGGCATTAAGGAAAAGCGACAACAATGCTTTCGAGATTTTTGTGAGACACTTATTTTTTAAAGAAAGAGTAAAAACAAACTTTTTAAAAATGCACAATGATATATTTTTAAGTATTAAGACATCTACAAACTTTTTTAACAAAATTATCCGGAATCTTTTGAAATAACTTAAAATGTTTAAAATCATTTGAAATTTTTCTATGCCCCTTATATTCGTTGAACTTGTTGAAATTTGTATAGAAATTTCTTGAAATAAAATTTATTCTATTCCCTGAAGATCTCTAAAAATGCCCTGAAATCCTTAGAATCTTTTGGAAGCGATTTCAATTATTGATATATATTTTAAAATACCCTGAAATATTAAAATTTAAAAATATTTTAAAATCTCTTGACACTTTGTAAAGTATTTTTCTTTAAATGCCATAAAATCTTTAAAATGATTAAAATCAATTGAAAATTCCTTGAAATCTGTTAAGATATCATAAGATTGTTTAAATTCTTCTAGATATAATAAAATCTTACCAAGCCTTCAAACATTTTTCAAATCCCCATGCAAATTAAAAAAAATTCCTCAATATCATTTAAATCTGTAGAAATTCCTTGAAAACTTTTTAATCTCTTAAGAATACCTTGGAATCTTTTAAAATACCCGGACTTGGTTAGGTGGAGTGGAAGTGTGCGAATGTGTGTCCATATCGACGGAAGTATTTATAAAGAATTACGGTTATTGTATGATATTATATGGTGTGAGTGGTGATTATTAAGTGCAATAAAAGTAGGCTGATAAGTGAGATTAAAAAGTGACGTTTAAAAAGGTATTTGTATTTTATTATTGGCGATATACGTAAGGGGTTAAAATTTATAGGTTAGATCGAAAAAGTATTAAAATGGCAGAAAACGAGGGAAACAAGAAACTGGTCACGAAGTTAGGTGTAACAGCAGCAGATGGCGGGAAGTTTAATAAAAATACCGATATCGATAGAGACAAGATTGACAAAACTGAAACAACTGAAAATAACCTACATAAGACAGACGAGACGAAAAAACGGGGTAGAGGGAGACCACCAAAAGAAGAAAAACTAGTAAAAGAAGCTCAAAATAACAAAAAGATAGATGAGATATTCAAAGCTTCGGAAAAAACAGAGACAGAATCAACGATACAGAATACAATAAATGCACCAAGTACAGAGCAGGCAAAACAGGAAGAGAAAAATTTCGAAAAGGAGAAAAACAAATTTGATTTCCCAAATTCAGTGTTAGAAGGTGGGAATTGGGAAACAGCTTTAAAGTATTTCTGGCATCACATGCAGGACATAAAATTTGAGAACCGTCAAATGAAATTACAATTAGAGAAGGAAAAGGAGAATCGCGAAAAAGAAATAGGACATGTAAACGAAGAATTGAAAAGGAAAACAGAAGAATGGGAGAAAGAAAGAAAAGTTTTAAGAAGTAAATTAAATGAAATTAACTCCATCGTTGGGATCAAAGAGAACAGCCAGATTATAGAGGAAACAATTAAGGCAAAAGTAGTGGAGATTGA
>NC_046661.1:115269193-115276229 GCF_010883055.1 Belonocnema kinseyi | reverse complement strand
TAATTATTAATATTTAATTTAATTAAATATTTAAAATCTAATTTAATCTTTCCCCTTTCTTTAGCTCTTTTTTCGCTGTGATCTCTATTCTTAGTAATCCAATTTTTTTCTTAACAGAGGTGCTTAAATGACACAACTTCTCCTACAACTTCCGAACTAAATCTGAAAAGACTATCTCCTGCTCCTTCGGAAGGTGAAAATAGTTTCTCGGAAGAGGAGAGTAATAAAGAAAATCAATTGATCGAGTCTTCATCTGTGCCAACTTCACCTAAAGGTTCACAGAAAAATCGTTCATGCTCATCGTCACAAAAGGATTGTAAAATTGAAAGTCCTTCGCCCGTGCCGTCTGAAGAGGAGCTGAAAGTTTATTCATTGATGGAATCCGAAATGGAAGGAGTAAGTTGTTTCGGATTTGTGGGATTTTTCAGAAGATCAAGTACTGAGGAATTTTCACGTCTTATTTTCAGATTCCACTAAATGTCCCTTCATCAACTCCGAATTCTCCAAATTCTCCAAGATCTCCTTCGCCGGAGAATATTACTGCATTTTATAGAACAAATCCTTGTGGAAGGTCTTCGACGCCAACCACCTTGGTTCAAAAAACTAGCAAAGATAGTCCATCGCCTGTTCAATCGCCGATTCCATCGCCCGTTCCATCCGAAGATAGGGTCAGTCTCACAGAAGAAGAAAATATTAAACTCGATCAGTTGATTGAATCTGCTATGCCGAAGGTAAAATTTATATTTCATTAATTTCAGGTCGATAATTAGTATTACTGCTTCAGCTGATGGAGTTTTTAAAAATCTATCTAAAAAAAAGCGGTGTAACGAAATATCTTGAAATTTTCGCAGCATTGTTGTTGAAAACCTAATTAATTTGGATATTTGGAAAATTGAAATAATGCACACGCGATTCCTTTTAATAAGAAGAGCCATAGGAAACCTTATGCAAATTGAGCACGAAATAATACAAGAAGAACCCCCCCCCCCACTCCCGGAAAACTTGGACGCGTGAATTCGGATTTAGTTAGTTTGCATTGCTCGTAGCGCCTCTTGCAGAAAAATACGAAACCCAGAACACTTTCAAAATTCCCTTATTTTTCCTTCACTAATTTTTCATTTCTAGTAATTAATATTCAAATACCAGCATTTTAATCTGGTAATACGTGTAACATATAATATTTTGTTAATGGAATAAAACAGTATTTCATATACAAATTTAAGATTTTCAGATTTATTAATTTATCTCAAACGAAAAAAATGTCTTTTCTACTATAAAATATGGCTTTTTAACAAAATACTTGAATTTTTGTCAAAATAACAAAATTTTTAACATAATAGTTGAATATTCAACCTAAAAAGACAAATTCCCAACGAAAAAGTGTCATAATTGATATTTTAATTAAAAAATAATGAAATTAACAAAAAAGACGAATTTCCAACAAATAATTAATTTTCCACGAAACTGATGCAAGTTTACCCAACAAAAATGAAATTTCAAACTAAAAAAATTATTTTTTTTTTTTTACCAAAAAAGGCTAGTTTTTAATTAAAAAAGATCAATCTTAAAAAAATGTAAATGGTAAAATTTCTGTTAAAAAATTAATAAGAAACAGTATTTTCCACTACACAGTTAAAATTTCAATAAAAAAAATAAGAAAGAAAAAAGATTAATTTACAACCAAATTATTAAACTTTCAACCAAAAAGATGAATTTCAACTAAAAATATAAATATTTAGCAAAAAAAGTGATTTCGTAACAAAGTGATTCCACAAAATGTTTGAAACAAATTAGTTGAATGCTCAAGCAAAGAAGAATTATTTTTACCAAAAAGTTGTATTTTTTATTACAAAAAAATTCAATTTCTTCTAAAACAGATGAAGTTTTAAATTAAAAAGATACCCTTTCAAACAAACAGTTGAATTTTCTGTTGAAAACCATTTCAGTCGAGTTTTTACGATCAAAATATTAATTTTGAAACAAGAAATGATTTTATGCTAAAGAAATTCATTTTTCAATTCAAAAAGATGAATTTTTAGCCAAAAAGGATGACTTTTTAACAAAATTGTTGAATTATCTACCAAATAATTGCATTTTTATAAAAAAAAATAGATGAAATTTCTCTTAAAGTAGAAGAATTTTTAATTATGAAAAAAAGTAAACTTTTCATCCAAAAAATATTGCAGTTGACTCTGCAAGATCAAGAATTGAATGTTTTAACAAAAAAAAAGTTTTTATGAAAGAAATTGAGTTCTCAATCAAAAAATAGGAATTTTTTCATCCATAAAGGGTGCATTATTAGCAAAAGAGATGAATTCTCTACCAAAAAGTTGCATTTTTATCAAAAAAAGATTAAATTTGGTGCTGAAACAGATGAATTTGTAATAAAAAATGACAAATTTATCTTTTAAGTGGAACTTTATCCAGAAAAGATTTCAGTCCTTTTTTCAACGCCGAATATTATATTACAAACAGTAGAATTTTAAAACAAAAATAAGGACTTTTAACAAAATTGTTGTATTTTCATCTAACAATTGCATTTTTATCTAAGAAGGTTTTAATTTCTGCTAAAGCAGTTGAATTTTAAAATAAATAAGACAAAATTTCAAAAAAAGAATTGAATTTTGAATCGAAATGTTACATTGTTATTCAAGAAAGATGAAATTTCTCACAAAACAGATGATTTAAACAAAAAGGCTTTAACAAATAGTTTAATTTTCATCCAAAGAAGATTTCAGTTCACTTTCTACCATCAGAATAAGAATTGTAAATAATTTGCTACCAAAATGGATTTCTTTGTAAGAAAATTATGGAATTTTCAACCAAGTAATAAAACTGATAATTAAAAGCATAATCTTCAGAAGAAACTTATTGCGAATTTACTAAGTTCTAATCTAAAAATATTTCAATGTTAAAGTTTTTAACGTGTCCTGTTTTCAAAATTTTAATCGAAACTTATTTCGATTCGAGATTCTTTAATTCAAAATAGGATTTTGCAATTATAAACGCTTCGAATTAGAATTAAATTATACAATTTCAACCACATTCTAATAAAATTGTCCATTTAAAAAAGTTTGTAATCTGACATTTTTCAATTGGGCACGCTTTTAATTAGAAATAATACAGTTTTAATTCCTTTGAATTTTAAATGATCGAATTTTCAAAATTATATTTGGAAAATATTTCATTTTTAACGTCTTGAAATTGTTCTGTTTTCGAAATTTTCTTATAAACTTAAATCATGGAAATTCGGGATTCTTATGTTTAAAATAAAATTGTCTGAGTTTGTAAGCTTTCAATTAGAAGTGATACAACTTCTAAACTTTTCAAATAAAATTGTCCAATTTTCAAAATTTAATCTAAAAGGGTACAATCTGGATCACTTTTAATTTCAAATAATACCATTGGTAATACTTTTATTTTAACGTTTTTCTGCAAGATGCAATAATAACGCTTTTCATATTAAATTTTGTTATTTTAAATAAAAACAATTCGATTTCGAAGCAGATTTACAATTCCAAACAATTTTATATTTTGTTAGATTAAAAAAATTATGAGTATTTAACCCTCAAACGGTACACTCCAACCCAGCATACGTAAACGGTACACTGGTGCGAATTGGTTTGTTTGCAATGTTAATATTAAATATTTAATGTATTGAACATATAATAAACAGCTAGAATATATCACACATATTTAACATATATATTTAATATATGTGGAGATAATCCGCTGCAGCTATGTTTGCGTAAATGCCAAAAAAATGAAAAAACTTCGGGTACGAATTCGCACGAGTGACCCTTTGAGAGTTTAAAAAAATTATTAGATTTCAAAGAATGGTTACCATTTTGCAACAAATTTAGGTTATATTTTTTGTTTTTGTCTGCAAATTGTATTTTTAAACGAAAATAATTAGATTCTGTTAGTGTTTTTTTTGTCGGAAATAGACATTTTTCATAATTTTTTAACAATTACATTATTTTAGAAACTTTTAACAATTTTATTATCTTACTATGATATTAATTTAAAAAATTAGATTTCAAAGAAGATTCACAATCTTTTAACAATTTTGTCTGTGTTGACGTATTCCACCATTAACCGGTATTTTTAGTAAAAAAATCATTAGATTTAAAGAAAAATTTAAAGAAAAATAGTTGATTCTTACGTTCTCTTAGCGGGGTTTCGGCAATTATTGGTATTTAGAAAATTAGATTTTAAAGATCTGTTATAACTTTAATGAGTTTAATTAACGTTTTTTCATAGAAAATTTGTATTTTTAAACAAAAATCATTATCATTTGAGCAAGTGCCAGATTTTACAAATTTTAGATTATGTCAGAGTTTTTCTTCAGAAATTTGTATTTTTAATTAGGTAATTGTACCTCAAACAGGGTTCAAAACTCTTTAAACAATTTTAGCTTATGCGGCTGGCCTGTGGAGAATTTGGACGGATAAATTCCGATTTAATTAGTTTGCATCGTTCGTAGTGCCTTTTACGGAAAGGTGCTAAAATACAAGTTTTAACAATGGTATTATTTCTTATTAAAAGCCTTCGAAACTGTACAATTTCGGATTAAATTATGAAAATTGGACAACTTTATTAGGAATGGTTTTAAATTGTACCATTTTTAATCGAAAGCTTTATAGTGAATTCACGCGTCCAAGTTTTGCTTTAAAAGAACGGTAACGAAAATGACAATATTAACGTAAATATAATCGAGAAATAAATTCTCTGAGAATTTATGAGAATCTCAGAATTTATTTTTATTAATAGAAAATTGAATTTTTTCGTTAACTTTTCGGTTGAAAATTGAACTTTTATTTTTAAAGTTTGTGTTTTTTATTTTAAAGTTTACCTGCTTTAGCAGAAATTAAATCTTTTTATGATAAAAATGCAACTGTTTGGTTAGAAATTAAGCTATTATACTATTTTCTTAAAAACTTAACTATTTCATAGAAAATTTATATTTTGGTGTTGAAAAATGAAGTTTAATATTTTCTGGATGAAAGCTCCACTTATAAAAACAAATTGTTTTTTTATTACAAATTAATCTGTTTTAATATAAAATTGATCTTTTTTGTATAAAAATTCAATTATTTGGTATAAAATTTAACTATATTGTTAAAAATTCGTCTTTTTGAATTGAAAATTCAATTTTAAACTTATTTTTTTGTTACAAAAATTCAATTTTTGATGTTACTGAGTTAACTGGAATCTTTTTTGGATGAAAACTCAACTTTTTTTGTAATAAAAAATTGTGCTGTTTTAAGATAAATTTCATATTTTTTTATAAAAATGCAACTATTGGCTAGAGAATTCAACGATTTTGTTCAAAAGTTTTGTTTTTTGGTTAAGAATTCGTCTTTTTGGATTGAAAATTCAATTTTTTTAACAAGACAATTATTTCTTTTTAAAAAATGCATAGTTTGATCGTGAAAATTCGACAAAAATCGTTTTCAACAGAAAATCCAACTATTTTTTTGAAAATTTATCTTTTTGGTTTAAAACTTCATCTGTTATAAAAGAAATTTTATTTTTTGTATGAAAATGCAACTTTTTGGTTAAAAATCGTTCATCTTTTTTGATAATTCAATTAATTTGTTTAAAACATTTGGTTGGATCGCTTTGTTAAGAAATCACTTTTTCTGTTAAAGATTTGTATTTTAAATTGAAAAGTTATCTCGTTGGTTAAAAGTTTATTTATCTTGTTATAAATTAATCTTTTTGAATTGAAAATTCAACTGCTTGGGTCAAAGTTAAACTAAATTGTGAAATTTTTTATTGAAGTCTTATGTCTGGTTGAAAATTTAACTTTTTAGTGGATAATAATTCTTTTTTTTTTTGGTTTAGAATTCATTTTTTGACAGAAAATTAAACTTAGCCATTTTTTAAGATTGATATTTTTTAGTTAAAAATTCGAGTTCGTTTTTTGTAAACAATTATTTTCAGTTTTAAATTTCCTTTTTTTTTGCGTAAAAATGCATCAATTTCGTGGAAAATTAATTTTTTGTTGAAGTCGTATTTTTTGTTTGATAATTGAATGTTTGTGAAGAAAATTTGTATTCTGTTTTGAAGGTTCAATCATTTAGACAAACTTTTATTTATTTTTTGATTGAAAAATCTTTATTTGTTGGAATTTCGTCTTTTTGGTTTTAAAATTGTTTTCTTTTGTTATATAAATTTCATTCTTTTGTTATTAAAATATAAACTATGACACTTTTTCGTTGTCCATTTGTCTTTTTAGGTTGAATATTCAAGTCTTATGTTAAAAATTAAATTTTTTGTTGAAAATTCCAGTATTTTGTTAAAGAGTCATCTTTTAAAGTAGAAAAAACTTTTTTTTGGGGTTTGAAATGAATTAATACATTTAAAATTTTTAAATTTGTTTATGAAACATTATAATTCCTGAATATGTCTGAGCTAGAAAACAATTTATATTCAACCGTTGATATAACCTGAACAATCAAAATATTGTTAAAAATGATAAATTATCTTAAATTATTTTAAATTCTGTCATATTCTCAGTTATATAACCTGAAATTAAATTATCGGGAATTTAAGAACTCTACCAACATAACTCTGGTAGTTGAATTTCTATAAAATCCATAAGTTTCGTTTAAATTTCATTGATCATAAATTTCGCATTTCGAAACTTTCCAAGTGAAAGATTCAAAATGAAACTTTCAACGGCACATTGCTATAAATATTTTTTGAAATCTAATTTTAAACATTTTAAATGCCAATGTTGCATAAAAAATAGTAACAAAATCGAAACTTGCTAGAAGATTTTAACCTTGTTCAAATTATAATTACTTTTGTAAGAGGTTAAAATAAACTCAAATTGTTGAATTTTGATGATAAATTTAGTTTCGAAATGATACTTTTCTGTAAAAATGAAACTAAAACAACTTAAATATTTTAAAGAAATTTTAAGTTACGAGGGTAGTTCAATAAGTCCTTAGAATGAAGTATAAAAACAATTTTTTTTGGGTAAATTTTTTTTTATTTTTCATCATAATCTCCTTGGAGCTCTATA
>NC_046661.1:115257124-115269093 GCF_010883055.1 Belonocnema kinseyi | reverse complement strand
CTAGTCGGGAGTGGTGCTGACTGAAAACAGATGATTTGGAGCGATTCGCGCGCCATCTGTTGGTCATTCTAAGGACTTATTGAACTACCCTCGTATCTCCCATGTTTTATGATTTCATCATAAAATTTATTATTAAAAAATATTAATATCCAGTGAAAACTACTAACAAGATATTTATAATATTTACTACAATTAATCAGATAATTTTAAAGTTTGAATTTAACCGCGCAGGAATATTAAAAAGCACCACTAATTTATCTTAATTTGCATACGCGTTTTTACGATTTTTCTTATTAAAAGATTATTTCTTGATTCCATTAAAAAAATTCATATTCAAGATATAAAACAACTTTAAGTAAGCTCACCAGAAAACGGTTTTCAACAATAATGAGTGCGAGATTTTTTAGACTTGAAAACTAAAACGTATATTCTTGAACACTTTAAATTTCAGTTCAAGGTATCAATTTTCAGCAAATATAAAACAATATTTTCCTTGTTTTTCTTTTTGTATTATTTTAGATAATTTATTCTGTAAAATAGGAAAATTTTGTAATAGTGTCAATCTTATAATGCAAATAAAAAAATCACGTGACACTGAAAAAATATTCGCGCGCGAAGTGCGCGTGTTTTTCTTTCCAAGAGGTGTTAAAACTTGTATTAACTTCAACTCTTTTAATTTTTCAGAGACAAAACGCACTGTCTCCTTCTCCTACAGCCTCGCCAGAATTACTGGTAAACAAATCAAAT
Source organism: Belonocnema kinseyi (assembly GCF_010883055.1). Taxonomy (NCBI): domain Eukaryota; kingdom Metazoa; phylum Arthropoda; class Insecta; order Hymenoptera; family Cynipidae; genus Belonocnema; species Belonocnema kinseyi. Next base: position 115,268,346 of record NC_046661.1, on the reverse strand, counting down.
TATAATTCTCCTTCGAGAAGGCTTCATTCTTCAAGTCAGTCTGAAATTTTAAGCAGAGATTTGAACAACGATTTTACTGAAGAGGAAAACCGAATTGACCAGCTGTCTGAATCTGGAATGCCAAAAGTAATTTCTTAGTCAAGCCATAGAAAATTTAAAAATATTAAATTCAAAGATATAAACTATAATCAATTAATTGCATATTTTAAATTTAATATGTTTCATTTTTAATATTCAAATTCTCTCGTGTTTATGAAAGATTCTTCATATTCCCGAAAAATGTTAATATTTAATAGTTAAATATTAATAATAATCAAATAATATCATATATTTGAAATATTCCATATTTTTAAACCACATGCAATTTTTGAAATCTCTTGAAATCCTTCGGAATCCCGTAAAATCCCTTGAAAAAATTCGTTTGCAGATTGCAAGAATCGATTAAAATAAGCAGAAATCTTTGAAATCCCGTGAATATTCAAATTAAATTAAACATACTCATCAATGTTCTCTAAAAAGAACTGCTAAAAATCCTAGAAGTCCCTTGAAATCTTTCCTTAAAATTCGTTAAAATCATTTGGCATACCTTGTATATAAATTAAATTTAACTTAAAATTAAAATTCTTTAATCAAAGGTAAAATCCGTATAAATTCTTTGAAATCCTTGGAGATTTAATAAAATCATTAAGAATTTTGTGGGATTTCATGAAATGCCTTAAATTTCCTTAAAATCTTTGAAATCGTACAAAATCCCTTGAATGTAAATTAAATTAAACTTATTGATTTAAGTTCTCTAAAAAAAGAACATTAAAATCCCTAGAAATCTTAAGAATCCTTTGAAATATTTTGGATCGCTAGAAGTCCTTTGAAATTTAATTTAAAACTATTCTTCAAAGTTCTCTCGAAATCCCTTGAAATCTTTGAAAACCCTAGAAAATTCTTTAAATTCCTTTAAATTTTGGAAATCTTATGAAATCCTTCGGAATCACTCAAAATTCCAGAAAAGGTTATAAAACCTTTAAAATGCTTGAAATCCTTTGAAAATGTTTCGTAATCTTACTAATATCCTTGAAATTCTGTGACTCATTTGCGGTTTCTTTATTTATTGCATACATTTTTTAAAACATTTTAACAATATTTTCTTATAATAATTTTCTATAATGATTCTTTTAGATTCGTGAAAAAATTATAAGAAATTCTTTATAAGGAAAATCATTATATACCTATTGGGAATGGTTAACTGCGCTACGCCACCTGGCAACAAAAATCCGAACTAGAAAGAATAGTTACGATTTTAAAGTTTTACGTTAACTTTTGCATAAAAGTGTTTTAACGATTCTTTTGTGGAGTTTAAAGTATTTTTTGGATACTAAAAGTAAGTATTTATTAGGAACAAAGGGTTTTAGATGAAATTTACATCTTATAAGGTGAAGAAACATCTTTTTTACAGAAATATCTGTCCAACTGTGATTATAAATTAATCATGATTTTTAAAATTAAACTTTTCTTTAACATTTTTAAAGTGAATAATAATTTTACAAGACGATTCAAAATCAGTTCGCAATTAAAAAAATTCCCGTTTCTAACGTCAAAAATTATGTAAACTATTTCAATTGGAAGTCTTATTAGTTAAACAAATGTAAACGCCCGATTGAAACTTTATAAACTATTTTTAATTTTAAAATAACTTGAAAATAATATATTCATAAACAAAGGGTTTTATTAAATTAAAAATATTTGTTTAGTCTAAAATATTCCATTTTTAAACCATTCAATTTGCATTTTTTTAATTAAGAAAAATAAGGTTGACATAATATTTAGAAATATCTGACTGTTTATTTAAAATCAGCAATAAGAATTTGGAATGGCTTTAGAAGATTAAAAAAAAAATTCCTATGAAAATTAGTAATGATTTTGATGGTGAAAAGATAATTTTGAGTGATTATTCAAAAATATTTACAAAGATTTACAAAATTATCAAATGTGAATGTCGAAAATTTTAAGGAAAGTTGCTTAATTTGGTAGAATTTAAAAAAAAATTGAGAAAAAAAAGATTCATCTTAAAGGGTGTTTAGAATTTCCAAAATATTTTTAAAAATTGAAAATAAAAAAAACGTACAGTTCTTTCAAAATTTTCAAATAAAATTTGGAAGCATTTTAAGAGTTTTTTAACAATTGAAAATATAAATAATTTCACTTTTAATTTAAGAAATACTCAGTTTATAAAAAAAATGTAATCGTTCAATTTCTAATGTTTCTAGCTTAAAATTGCTTTAAATGATATAATTTCGAAACATTTTTAATTCATTGATTGATTCTTCAATTTAGACTTTAGAGCATTGCAAATAATGACGTGGAATTATATATTTAGAACTGAATCTGAATCTTTGAACTCTACAGTTTATAAAAGTTAAAAATTTATTTTGCACCAGAACTGCATTTAATTAAAAATTGTTCAGTTTAAAAGTGTTAGTAGATTCCATTTTATATGCGTAAATTATTTTAAAATTTTGAAATTCAAGAATTCCACGTTGAGTGCTTTCATTTTCAGCTCAGTTTTTATCAGCTCTGTGCATCTGAAAATAAAATGGCGATCTGTTAGTGTCCTAAGCCGGTTAGTTCCTAATATCTTCAGCGCGGTGCTAGTTGTCCCATCACTCCCTGTTTTTGCATTGTAAGCAATGGGAGCAGACCACTTTTAAAAAAAATTTTAATAAACAAAATGTTATTTTCGTAAAAAAAAAAATTAAAATGAAAAGAATGTTACACATTTTATATTTCAAAACAATTTTCCAAACGATGTATATAAATTCTAATGGAAAACATGAAATAAAATGTCACCCAATAAACTTGGTAAAGTGGAATATTAGATTTTAATTTGAATAAAAAGATAAATATAATCTTTTTTATATCTGAAAATGCAGAAAATAATATTTATGTCAATAAAATATATAAATAGTTTTGTGAAAAAATTTTTAATAGTATACAAGTTCAAACTCAATATTTGAGGGTTTAGCGAGTACTTCACTATTGAATTAAATGAGAAAAATTTAATTGAAATTGAATTAAATTTTTATTCATGAACATATAGCATAAAAATATGTAAAGAACATTAAAAATAGTTCATTCAATAATTCAACTTGTTGAAGAAAACTATTTTTCAGAGGAACAAATATAAATTATAATGTTATAAAACGTCCAAGATGTAAATATAATCAATGTTTTAACATCATTGTTTTAAAGACTTAAAAGGATATAATGATAAAAAACAGCAATTAAAGAAATTTATTTTTTATTTTTCACTGATTATTAAATAAAATTGTTTCAAATGTAAATTTAGTTAAATTCAATTAAAAATACATCATATCCATTATATATTCATAAGTGAGAGTATTCGCATGGTAAGTTTAAACTTAGTACTATTCAAATTTTTCTCCGGGGTTTTTTACATTCCATTAATAATATTGTTAAATGTTTTCGACAATAAACTTTAAGAATCATATTTTACTTTTTATTAAAATTCAAATCTAAGATATCCACTTGGTCAGGATTATTGTACGACCATATAAATCATATTTTGTCTTTAGTATTCATAGAAAATGATTGGAAAATTATTTTGAAATGTTAAATGAGTAACATTGTTTTAATTTCAAGCATTTTTTTGGATGGAAATAACATTTTGTTTACTAAAAAAATAAGTGATTTAGTCCCATTGCTTTTTATGTAAAAACAGGGAGTGATGGGACAACTAGCGCCGCGCTGGAGATATTAGGAACTAATCAACTTAGGGCAGTTGCGGGGTCAAGTTAAAATCTGAAATATGGAGAGATGCACAGGGCTGGTTTTTATTCATTCAAATGGAAAAATTGTTAGCTTTAGAGTTCGATTTTTTAAATTTCATTGGCCCTAAATCACCTATATTCTTCAATCACGTATTCTTCGCATAATCTGGATAAAATGTGTCGCTGCATACATTACTTAAAGTTTATTTAAACTTAAATTCATTGAAACTTACATGAAATAGTAAAATAATAATTTTTTTTAAACCTATTTGACAAAAATGTGTTTTTTCACTGTATAATATGGAAATTCTATTTAAAACTATTTTTTTTTAATGAAGATATGTTTTTAGTATTTAATCATTGTTTTGTACTTCACAAAAAAGCCGTAAAAACTTTTTGATGCAAAAATCAAAATACATCTTTAAACATCAGTGGTTTTCAATGGAAACTTGCCTATTACATCATCGTTCATTACGTATTCTTCATGTATTTCTAAAAATGTCAATTTCTGTTCGTCTGTCCTAACCTACGCTAATTTGTTTTTCTCATACAAATTTTAAAAAATGTAGTTTAAATCGAGTGAAGTCTCGAAAACAATTTTTGAGACTTCTAAAAAATGACTAAATTTTAATTAATTTTTTTAAATTATTGACTGAAATGTTACTTTTTTTTACTGAAAATTGATCTGTTTGACTATTTTAAATTATCATCAACTCAGGTAACAATGTTCAATGTTCAGACTATAATTACTAATCTTTAATATAATTATTTAGGTTAAGAACCTTTGAAAAAGGTACGCATGTGTACCGAAACGTTAGGAAGTTTCAAAAGGAGTTTTTCTATTAAATAAATATCTGAGTTTCGAAGAACAAGTTTTTTTGACTCATATTTATTTTTTCGATTTACAATTGGACCGTAAGACATAAATAATTTAAAAAATCTACGATTAGAAATCAATACATCTTTAAAATTTTACTTACTGTTTTTAGTTCGAGTTTTAGGCACCAGGTGGCGAAATGGTAGACCACCATTCCCAATACTGAATTTCCTATAATATTTTTTCGTAAGGGGGAATAATGTGATTGAGAAATATTCGGGAATTTCAAATTGACTGATCACGAGATAACCTGGAAGTGTAATATTTAATGTTGATTTTTAATATTGATCTTTAATAATGATATTTATTATTAATATTTAATTTTGATGATTATTTCTGCCCATTTTTCTCTTAAAGCGTTGATTATTTTCTTAAATCTACATTTAAATTTAAAATTTCAGAAACGATTGAGTGTCTCGTCGAGATCTTCGCCAGTAAATATTCGTGGTAGATCAGATTCTTACAGCGATGCCCCACTTCCTCCTTTGCGTCAGCAATCTTTTGAGTCAAGAGTAACCCGGGAAACAGTGAGTGATTTCGCATTTTCGCAGGAGGAAAATTTGAGGCTTGAACAGTTGATTCAATTAGGCAAGGTGAGATTCTAAACTCTCGTAGTCTAATTTATTAATTCCCAAATTTATTAATCCACGTTAATTCAACTTGTAAATCTAATAATTGTAAACAAATTTTGTAGAAACCAGCGAACCACTCTGTGAAATCCTCTCCGATAAAAGTGCAGGACAATCGACCGAACAAGAATTCTTACATTCGTCCGACCTGCAACAACAATTCGATGCGGCAGAATTTTTTTAGATCCGATAGAATAAACCCGGAACCGGAATATGACACTGTCAGTATGACGGAAGAAGATAATTTTAAATTGGACCAGTTGATAGAATCTGCAATGCCTAAGGTAAATTGATTATTTTTAGGGGTCGTCTATAAATTACGTTATCAATTTCTTTACTTGTAATTTAATCAGTTTTAAAATCACTTTTGTATTGCAGACTTTGCACTATTTCGGCTATTCTCCTCTTTCTCCCTTTTTAAAAGCATGTATCTTTTTTTTTAAATCTTATTTCAAGAAACTTCCCCTTCTCATTTTTTTTTTACTTGAATGCAAATTGAATCAATAGAACCCAATCAGATAATCGAGCTATTCTTGGTTGAAAGTTTATTTTGTTTTGTTTAAATGTCTAGTATTATATTTTTGGTTTGAAATTCATCTCTTTGGTTAAAAACTAATTTTTTCGGTTGAAAATTTAATTATTTTGTTGATAATGCAACTATTTTGTAAAAAAAAGTAATCTATTATCAACAGAAAAGAATTTCTACTAAAAGATGGATTTTTAACGAAAGAAATAAATTTTTAATTAAAATACATATAAAATAAATATAAATTAAAATTAACATAGAGAAAGGTCAATTTCCTTGCAAAAAAAAACAACAAATTTTTTAATTAAAAAAATACATTTTCAACTGAAAATGATACAGTTAAATTCTTTAATTCCAAAAATTAATTTTCAACAAAATATTATAAATTTAAAAAAGACAAAATAAATTATTTTAGACCAAAACAGATGCTTTTTGAAGCACGAAGAATAATTTAATAAAAAAAACATGAAATTCTAACTGAAAACAGTCCATTTTTAAGTAAAATATTTTTTTAAACAATAGTTCAATCTTTAAAGAAAAAAATGTATCAATTTTCAACTAGATGAATTTTCAAATAAGAAGAATAATTTTCTACTAAAAAAGAAGAATTTGCAACTTAATAAAAATAATTTGTAAAAAAAATCAACAAAATTTTCAACTTAAAAATGAATATTAAAAAAGAAAGTATTTAACCAAAAATGCAATAGCAATTTCAACCAAAAAAACAATGAATTTTTAATCAAGGAAAGTATTTTTTAAATTTATTTTGCAAAAAGAAACAAAATATCTATTAAATAGGTGATTTTTCAACCAGGAATGGAATAGTTTAATTTTCAGCTTAAAAAATTTTTTTTTAACAAAAGCATCAGGATTTTTTCCCAAAAATATTAGTTTTCAAAAAAGAAGGAAATGTTTCTACCAAAAAGACGAACTTTCAACTGAAAAAAACACTTGATCTGAAAATTGCATTTTATGCTCAAGGTTTCAGTGGAAAGAACTAAATTTCAACACAAGAATAACATACAACAAAGAATTTTTAACCAAAATGTTTATTCTCTTTATGTAAAAAAAGTTTAAATAAGTAGATCAAAAATCATTATTCTATCGACAAAAACTATTTCACTGCATTAATCGATAACATAACAATGAATTTAAATGTCTATTTAAAACAATTGTTCTCGTTATTCCCCTCAAATGCGAACTGAATTAATAATAGAAACGAATAAGAAAGTATAACTCTTTCTTATTGAATACAATCCTTTTTAGTTTGAAACTTCTTGTATTATATTTTTTTGATTGAGATTTCATCTTTTTTTTTGTTGAAAATTTTTTATTCGGTTTAAAATTAACTTTCCGGTTAGAAATTCATAAATTCGGTTTGGAAATTCAATGGTTTTGCAAAAGAATCATCTGTTCTGTTGAAGTACTTCATTTTGACATACACATTTTAAAAAAAGTTTATATTTTTTTCTTTTTGGACTTAGAAAGCCTCTTTGATTGAGAATTGATTTTTTGAACTGAAAATTTCACTGTTTCATTTTTTGTTAAAAATGTATCATTTTTAGTTGGAAATTTAATTATGTAGTTGAAAAATCGTCTTGATTGATAGGAAATTATTCTTCTCGTTTTTAAATTTATCTATTTTTATTAAAAATTCAGTTGAAAATTGCTTTCGTTTTTGCTTCAAAATTCTTCGTTTTTAGAAAAAATTAATTTCATTGGTAGAAAATTCAGCTTGTTATAACAATATTATTCTTGTTATTTGTGCATTCACTTCTGTGTTTAAAAATTTAACTTTTCTGTAGTAAATTCGATTATTTTTGTTGAAATTCAAAATTGATTCTTTTAATTGAAAATTTAACTGTTTCATTTCTGGTCTAAAATTTATATTTGGTGTTAAAAACTAATTTTTTTTATTGATAATTCAACTATTTTGTTGAGAAAATGATTGTTTTTGGACGGAACAAAAATTTCACTGAGAATTTAATTGTATAATTTTTTATTAAAAATGTATCTTTTCTAGATGAAAATTTATTTCTTTTTTTTCATTGGAAATTGAACTATTTGATTCGAAATTTGTTTTTTTTTTGCTTGAAAATTGACCGTTTTCAGTTAAAAATTCATCTGTTTTGTAATGAAATTGTATTTCTTGTTTGAAAATGTATCTATTCTGGTTACAAATTCTTTATTTTTTGTTGTTGTTAATTGAACTATTTTGTTGAAAATTCAAGTGTTAGTTTCTTGAAATTAATTTTTTGTACTGATCCCTGCAATATACCATCTTCAGCGTGTCATTTATGGTTCAAAATTTAACCTTTTTTAGTTAATAATTTAATTATTTTTAAAAAAAAAAATCATGTTTCAAAATCAACTACTTGGTTGAAAGTTCAACTTCATTATTAAAGATTAATTTGTTCATTGAGGCTCATCTGTTTGGTTGAAAACTCTACTTCTTTGTTAAAAATGCAACTATTGTGTAAAAAAGTCATATTTTTGGTTAAAAATCCAACTACTTTGTTAAAAATTAGTTTTTTTTGGTTGATGATTCATGTCTGGTTGAAAATTGAACTATTTTGTTAAAAATTCGTTTTATTTTTTATCAAAAATAATTTTTTGAACTCAAAATTTAACCATGTCATTTCTGGTTGAAAATGTACATTTTTAGTTAAACATTTAACTATTTAGTTTAAGGTTTAGTTATGTTAGTTGTAAATCATCCTTTTGATTAAAAATTTAACAGTTTTGTTGAAAATCCGACTTTTTGGGTTGTAATTCAACTATTTTAGTAGAAATTTAATCTTTTTTGGTTTAAAATTCAACTGCTTGGTTCAAAGTTCAACTATTTGTTCAAAATGAAGTTTTTTAATCGAAAATTAAACTATTCCACTTCTTGTTGAAAATATATCTTTTCTAGTTAACAAATTCAACTATTTGGTTAAATATTTATTCTTATTAGTTGACCATTCATCTTTTTATTTGGAAATTCATGTAGATAGATTTATTTCTCGCATGCACGTCATTTTTGGACATTTCCATATAATAAAAACCCGGCTACAAAAAATACTTGAAATGGAAATTCATGTATTTTGTTGATAATTCGTCTTCTTAAGGGTTCAGATATTTGTAGAAAATTCATTTTTTGTTGTTGAATTTAACTGTTTTTTATTTCAAATTAAAATCGTTTTTGGTTACAAATTCAACTGTTTTATTGTCTAAAAATGTAACTTGTTTATTTTTGTTTCAAAATTTATATTTTTTTAGGTTGAAAATTCAACAATTTTTTTAAAAATATATGTATTTTGTTGAAAAATCGTCTTTTTGGTTTAGGATTTTTGGTTTAGGTTTAGGTTTAGGTTTGCTTTGTGAAAAAAATTTATTTTTAGTTAAATTGCACTTAATTTAGTATAAAACTTTTTTTTCTAACTGCAAATGCAGTTACATATTTGGTTGAAAATTAATCTTTCCTAATTAAAAATTAACTTTCAGTTTGAAAATTCTTTTTTTTTTCAATTTAAAAGTCTATTTTCTAAAAAATTGGTTTTCCCTCATTCGCAAATTGAAAAAAATCTAAATCTTCTTTGGTTGAAAATGATTTTTTGTTGTTGAAAACTCAACTATTTTCGAAACAATTTGTCTTTTTAACGTGAGGATTGAACTGTTTGATTAAAAATTTGACTGGTTGGTTTCTAATGTAGCTATGTAATTAAAAATAAATTTTTGCAGCAGAAAAATTCGTCTTTTTGAGATAAAGATTCATCTCTTTTGGTAGAAAATATTTTTTGGTTAAAAATCCAATTTTACCTGTGAAATCTGATATTTTCATTATTATAATTATTTTTGGACAGAGGGCCAAAAATATTTTAAAATTGTTAGTGTAGTTCATGAATGGCTTCTTATTTTGAAAGAAATAATAAATTTTAAATGTTTGAATTATCTTTAAATTTTAGAAACAAACTCAATCTTTTCATCGAAATTCGCCAGGAAGAGTTTTAGAAAACATTCCTTCGAATCGGATGCTTCCTTATGGTTGTTCGTCGCCCCCTTCATCGCCCCAACAAAATACAATTAGAACAGGAAGAATAAAATCAGAGCAAAATGAAAATAGGCACAGTTTGACAATGGAAGAAAATCTAAGGTTGGATCAGTTAATCGAGTCTGCTATGCCCAAGGTAAATGAATTTTTCTAATATTATTCCTCCTAGGAGATATTTATTCAGACAACTCAGAAATAATTCTTTTATCCAGTAATTTGATTTTTCGACCGGGAATTTTCCACAATTTTAGAAGAAAAATCTTTCCAGTCACTTAATATATCACAAATTTTAGATCACAGGATGATACAATGTGATTTAAACAAATTTTTCTATCGTTTTTCTTTTTTGAGAAATTATGTAAAAATTTAAAATAAGTTCGTTTTGAACTTTGTTTAAATATTAAGTTCAATTTTTAACTTTTTCAATTATGATATCATTCAGTATATTTTTAATATAAAGAATTTTAAAATATAGTTTTGAAGATTTAAAAGTGTTATAATAATTGGATTGAAACTTTGTAAAATATTTTAAATTATTGATAACTTTAAATTAATAGATTCATAATGAAACGCTTTTATTCAATTTTAAATTCTATTCAAATATTGTTTCAGTCTAAAATATTCCATTTTTAAACCATTCTATTTGAAATATTTTAATTAAGAAAAGGGACAATTATTTAATTGGTAGCAATATTTAATTGTTCATTCAAAATGAGCAATTGTAAATTAAATAATCAAAAATAAACATTTGAAAACTGAATACTTTAAAATAGAAAGCCTTGGAGCGTTAAAATTTCAAAGAGCTAAATTGAAACTTTTAACGTAAAAATTTTAATTGTTTTATTAACAAAAATAATAAATTGTAAATTACCCTACATTTAGTTAAGGTCCTTAATGTGCCCTATTTTCAAGATTAAGTAACTGTTTAGTCCTATTTGCAGTGCATAATGGAACTTTAAAAAAATGTATAAAAAGATCAGAGCTTCCAAGAGTCAAGGAATTTGAAAAAAGTGACACTATTATTAATTTTTTAGTCACTTGTTAAAATGAAAAGATCACATTAGTCACTTTTCTTTTAATAAATTAATTCTTAGGGTTAATCGCTATTCAGTTCAGGTCTATTACTATTTCTGAATTGGCTTATATTATTTTGAAATATTTCAGGGTATTTTTAAAGATTCCGAGAATTTTTTCATAGATCCCAAATACGAGGGTAGTTCAATAAGTCCTTAGAATGAAGTATAAAAACAATTTTTTTTGGGTAAATTTTTTGTTATTTTTCAACATAATCTCCTTGGAGCTGTATACACTTGGTCAATCGCTTTTCAAGTTTTTTTAATCCTTCAGAAAAGTGCGTTTTCGGAAGTTCCTCAAA
>NC_046661.1:115248082-115257024 GCF_010883055.1 Belonocnema kinseyi | reverse complement strand
ATCTAGTCGGGAGTGGTGCTGACTGAAAACAGATGATTTGGAGCGATTCGCGCGCCATCTGTTGGTCATTCTAAGGACTTATTGAACTACCCTCGTAATTTGAAGGGATTTTCATATTTTAGGGCATTTTGAAAATTGGTTTAATTTCAAGGTATTTGAGAGGGTTAAAAATATTTTAGAGTGAATAATTTTCTGCAATTTCGTAAAGTATGGAACGATTTTATAGGACCTATAAGGTTTTAAGATATTTAAACAGATTTCACAGGATTTTATAAGATTTCCGAGGATTTATATTATTTTTACGGATTTTAATAGAATTTCATGGTATTTTATAATATTTCAGTGGAAAAAAAAAAGAATTTCATAGGGTTTTAAATATTTGAAGAGTTTTCAAATAATTTTCTAGTTATTAATTTATCCTGAAATCTTTTTAATTCTTGGGAAATCTTTTGAATTTTTTGAATTTACTTGAATTCTTCCAGGTTTACTCAATTATATTTTATTCAATGGATTTTTTTTAAATTAAAAAAATATTTTACTCAATTGATCTTGATGTTATTTTTAACCTCGCTTTGAATTCTTAGGCATTTCATAAAATTCTTTAGAATTTCCTTGAATTTTTCTAAGCTCATTTCAAGGTTGCCGTTTCAAATAATTTCCTAGAATTTGGGATGATATGAAAGGATTTTGCAGGACGTTATAACGTTTTAAGATATTTTATAAGATGCTAAGGGGTTTTATAAGATTTTCCAAGGATTTAAATTTATTTTTCAGGATTTCTGGAAATATGAAATTTCACAGAACTTTACAGGTTAATATAATATTTCAATGGATTTCAAAAATTTACATTCACAAAAAGTGAGTGGTTTCGTAGTGGTTTTCGTTGTTGTTTAATAATTCATCCCGAAGTCTTTAAAACTAATCTTAAATTCGTAGGCATTTCGTTAAATTCTTTTAAATTTTCTTTAGTTCTTCTAAACTCAGTTCAAAGTTACTCAGTTCAATGCATTTTTAATATTTTAAAATTATTTTAAATTCACTTGATTGTTTTTAAAATTTAGTTTGATTTTTTATGAATTTTATCGAATTCTTCTTATTTTGCTGAAACTCCTCTAAATTTCAATTCCAATTGATTTGAAATTTTTAAATTGAACTTTAACTGTTTTATATAATATAATGTATATAATATAATTATATAATTTATGTTTTTTTAGTTCACCCAAAGTACTTTTACATTCTTTGGGATTCTCATGAATTTGTTAATTATTTGAATTGTTATGAATTTACATAACTCTTTAATTTAATCGATTTTTAAAATTTTAAAAGTTTTTATTAAAACCATTAACGACCAAAGCTATCAATTTTTTAACATGAGTTTGACCGCAAAATTTATGGGTATAACAAAACAATAAATAGATCAAAAGTACAGTTTCTTATGTTTTTGGGTGAGCTAAATTCGAATCCGTGGTCAAAATTGGAATATTTTGACTTCAAAATTAAATATGGCGGTTTTTGTATACAAAAATAGTGAAAAATGTTTGAATTTTCATTTTTATTATTTTTTTCAGACATAAAACGCTTTAATATCTTAAAATTTCTTCAACCATCGGTGTACAAAATTCTTAAACTTTAATAAAAACCATAGAGCCATTATGAAATTTTGTAAAGATTTTTTAGAAAAAAACTTTTGATTTTTCCAAAAAACAAAAATTTGAAATTGCCAAAAAAATTTTTCAAAAAATCTGAAAAAATTCAAGAATATTTTTTGACTAATTCTAAGACATTTTTATTCTTGGAAAATTTGTACCAGAGCCTATAGGTTTTGGGAAATAGTTGATCAAACTTCATGCGAAAAGAATTCATGAAAAGAATTTTTTCAGATTTTTTGAAAATTTTTTTTGCAAATTTCAAATTTTGGATTTTTTTAAAAATAAAAATTTTTTTCTAAAAAATCTGAAAAAATTTCATAGTGTTCTGTGGTTAATTTCAAGAAATTTTTAATCTATGGAACTTTTTTTTAAACATTGAAGTTTTTGAGAAAAGTAACGATGATGGAAAAAAGCAGTTTTTGGGACATTTTTGCATTTTGTCCGCCATTTTGGAAGAAAAAACATATGTATACAAATTTTCTGTTTAAGTTTAAGAATTTCGTGCACCGATGGTTGAAGAAATTTTAATATATTAATGTGTTTTATATCTGAAAAAAATTACAAAAATAAAAAATCAAACATCTTTCACTATTTTTGTATGCAAAAACCGCCATATTTAATTTTGAAGTCAAAATATTCGAATTTTGACCACGGATTCGAGCTTAGCTTACCCAAAAACACAAGGAAAAGTACTTTTGATCTATTTATTGTTTCGTTATACCCACAAATTTTGCGGTCAAACTCATTTTACAAAATTAAAAGCTTTGGTCGTTAATGGGTTAATTGATCCTAGTCTTTTAACCTCACCTTGAATTTGTAGGTATTTTATTAAATTTGTTTAAATTCTCTTTAATTTTTCTAAACTGATTTCAAAGATCTTTTATTTAATACATTTTTTCATATTTTTAAATTGTTTTTAACTCACTTTATTATTTTTTAAATTTAGTTCGATTTTTTAAATTAATTTTATCGAACTTGTCTTATTTTCCTTAAATTCCTTTAAATTCACTTTAATTTTATTGCAAACAATGGAAATTTTTCGATTTTCAAAATCATTTTCAATTGATTTGAATTTTTTTGAATTTAACTTGAATTGTTTAGTATTAATTAGTCACTTCTTAGGTTAAAAATTGGTATAGGGTTTCGAAGATATGAAGAGATTTTTATTTTTTTAATTCACCCCAAGTTCTTCTAAATTCTTTGGAATTCTCTTGAATTTTTTAATGAGCTGAATTGTTATAAATTCACATAACTCTTTAATTCAATCGATTAAAAATTTTTTTAAAGTTTTAATTTAATTGATCCTAGTCTTTTAACTTCGCTTTGAATTTTTAGGTATTTCATTAAATTCTTTTGATACTGTTTCATTTTTTAAACACATTTCAAAGATACTTCATTCAATAAATTTTGTCATATTTTTTAATTGTTTGAAATTCACTTGATTGTTTTTTAAGTTCAGTTTGATTTTTTAAATGGATTTTATCGAATTTTTCTCATTTTCCTTAAATTCCTTTAAATTCACTAAAATTGTATTGCAATCAATGGAAAATTTTCGATTTTTAATATCGTTTTCAATCGATTTGAATTATTTGGAATTTAACTTGTTTTGTTTTATATTAATTAGTTACTTCTTTGATAAGAAATTATTAGGATTTCAAAGAATTGAATAGCTGTATAGTTTTTTTTTTGTTAATTCGCCTAAAGTTCTTTTATATTCTTTGGAATACTCTTGAATTTTTAAAATTCAGTTGAATTCTTATAAATATCACCTTGATTTTTCCGGCATTTGAACAAATTATTTTGAATTAGCTTGAATTTTTCTAAGCTCATTTCAAGTTTACTGAATTCAATGAACTTTTTTCAAAATTTAAAATTCTTTTCAACTCATTTGAATTCCTTGGAGTTTAACTTGAATTGTTTTGAGGAATTATGAATTTATCCTGAATTTGTTACCATTTTAGGGCTTAAATATTATACTATGCGAGTAACAAAAAGTACCCTCTGGTCCCTATTTTTATCATGTGGGGATTTTGAGGGCTGAAACCGGGAAATACACATAGCCTGGGATGATTTTTTTTTGTCAAATTTGAATGCTCCATACAATCTCAGGCCGACCTTTATCAATTCGGAATTTTACTTTTTATTTTTCAGAAAAGAGTCAACTCGTCGCCGAAGCCAACTTCTTCAAAAGTTCCCGTCGACACCATTTCTCACAGATCGAATACTTGTATTCGCTCCTCAAATCCTTCTTTACGACGACATTCATACGGAAATGTCGGAAAATGGAAGTATTACAAAAGATTAGGATTCTCGCGAATTTTGCGATTCATCAGAGAAAATTATCCCTGATAATTACTCAATCCTTTAAAAAATCTCGGTCTGTGCACCTGTAAAAAAGCACTAATTGCGGCCAGTGCAATCTTAGTTTCTACTTTTTACGAAACCAACGAGCTTATACGAAACACCTTCTTATGAAAGTTAAGACGGTTAAATAATCTGAAGAATGAAAATAATGATTCAAGGATAAGAATTTCGAGTAACTCAAAGACTGACAGAGAAAATAACCCACATTAAAAAAATACTCTTTTGATGAAAGTAATATTTCGGTAATGCTTCTATTATCTATATTTTTGTTATTTAGACTTTAGGAAATAATTGTTCTAATCAAGGAAAACTTTGACAGTAAGCTTTACAATTTCGCAATTTTCTTCGGGGCTTTGGAGCTCTAAATAATCGATGTGATGTCTTTTCTCTTGCGCAAGAGAAAATTAATTTTAGCTTTCAGATTTTACCGCAGAATGCGGAAAATCTTTACCACTTGAAGCTCAAAAAAGATTAAGGGATAATAAGTATGAACCTCTAGAGATTTATAGATTCTTCTTTAGTTTCTCTGAATTACTTTTCATTTTTTTTTATAAAATTCATGGATCAATTGTAAGGTAGAATTAAGTTTAAATATTTAATTTTGATTAGTTTAAAATTACCAGTGGCAGTGAACAATTGAATTTAATGGTATGTTGTTAAAATATTAATCTCCGACTCGACGGATTCTCAAAATTGTTAGTATATTTATAGATTTATGTTTTACTATTTAGGGAATGTAAATAACTTTATTTTCTAGATTCCCTCGTCATTTTTAAAATAGTGATGTAATATTTACTCGATCCATACTTTACCACCATTTTTTTTTGGCAACAACTTTAACGTCCAGACGAATTGAGAAATCTAGTTAAAAATTGGGAAACCTACATTTTTGTAATTACAAACAAAATTGTTTCCCAAATTTTTTTACATTATTAGCGTAGCTGCTAAACCGGGAAACTGAGAAAACCAGAAAATGACAGGGAATTTGATAAAGTTTTAGAGGAAATACAGAGGAATTTTTTCGAAGGCGTGCCTAATTTTTTGTTAACTTGAATAACAATGATTCTTCATTTGTAAAAGTAGCTTCATACTACTTTATTTACCTATTTTTTTGAAAATTCGTTGTTTTTTTTTTGGTTTCGACAAACTAAAAACTTTCGATTTTTTAGCTTAAATATCGTTTTTAGTTGAAAATTCAAGTATCTGGTTGGAAATTCATGTATTTTGTCGAAAATTTGTGCTTTTTGGTAGAAAATTAATTTAAAAAAAAATAGAAAATCACTTCGTAAATTTAAACATAGAAATTCTAACTGTCCCATTATAAAAAAATTCATGTATGAGTGAAAATGTTGAATTTTGATGTATAAATAACAATGGAACATTTAGAAGAAAGAGAAGCAATTTTGGCATTTCTTTTTTTTTTCCAAATTGGAGGAGGCTTGTTTGGATTTTACATTTATATTGAGTTGAAAATGAGGAAATTTGGAGTATTAATTTTTTTCCTGAACTGGAATTGGCCAATTTATTATTTTTAACATATTTTGATTGGACGGGTGGCAAATGTGGTACTGAATTAAAAATGTCTGATTTAACAATTGAACAATTAAATGTAAAAAGGTTAAAATTCAAAAGAGTTCTACTTAGAGTGCTTTATTTGCAATTCAATTTTTATTACTTTAAATTAACAAATTTCAGTTTCATGAGTTTGAATTATTTATTTTCCTTAGAAACTTTTAATTAAATTCGCAAATTTTCAACTAATATCTCTATTCGTTCAGACGTGAGTCATTGCGAAAAAATGTCGGTAAGTTAGGAATCTGGCCGGTATTACATGACTAATTTAAGAAAAGCAAAATAATTTTTTTCGCTTTATAATATAAATATATATATTTTTTTGTTTTTTAATTTTTTATCTATAAATACAATGACTGTGGTAATAATATTGTGCTGTGTATTAACTAGAATTTTCAATGTGCCACATATCCATATAAGGCTTAATTCTTAATCACTTTAGATTAAACTTATAGTCTTCCATCAAAATAAAATAAGTGCATAGACGTTCTTTTTATCTTTTTATTAATTTGAGAGATTGTGATTTTATTTTATAAAATGAGACGAAAGAACGAGAAGAAATCATCTTTAATTGTCGAAACTTCATCCATTTTGATTGTACATAGATGAATATGTAAAAACAATAAAAAGTGATTATTACAATATGACTAAGTTGAAAATTCCTTGAGACTATTTTAAGTACCAATTTTTGTAAAAAAAATTACATAACACATTTTTTAACAAATTTCTAACCCTTCCCTTCCCATTTTCATGTGGTAAGTCGTAAAGTTTTTTTAAACATCTAGTTCAATTATGAAAATTTAAAATGGAAAATTGTTCAATTGTAAAGACTTGAAAAGAATGTAATATAAAAAAAATAAGTATATTTTTCACATAAAAAAGTCTACAGTACTTCCCAAGTATGCAGTATGACGCTGGTGTGGAACGGGAAAAAAATGACAGCCGCCAATGTTGACATTTTAGAATATTTACCACTGATATGAATGTTATTTACATAGGTGGATAAGTTGTTCTTTACATTAAAACAGATTTATATAACTATAATAATTTTATATATGGTGAGATATCAGTGATTGAAGTATGTGTAAATTTATTGCACAAACGAGCCGCATTAAACGAATCTACAATATATGATATTTCACTAAAAAAATTTCTATTCTAGATGTTAATTCTTAAGGTAAATTTTTAATATAAAGAATTAAAAAGAATTAAACTAGATCGAGAAGTACTATGGATACGCTTGAATGTCCATTTTGCTATTTTTTGAGTTTTTGTTGCATGATACGGAAGGGATACTATTTGGATACTATAAGGATATGCTAAAGAGTTTAAACTATACAATGAAACCGTTATACCCAAAGTTTTACTAGCATTCCATTATTTACCAGAAGGAAATAAAAGAAGTAGATATTTGGTCCCTGAAGTTGAAAATTAAATTTTAAACATATTTTTGTGAATTTTAATTAAAATAATTTTATCATCGAGAATTATTATTTTCTTAATTAATTCTTTAAATTGTTTAAAAAATAAAATTATAGAGAAGAAAGTGTTGAACAATTTTTTTGACACACTGAAACAATTGTTTACAAAATAAAATGGGCTGAAAAATAAATTTGTTTAAAAAATAAAATTGTTTAAGAAATTAAATACATCGAACTTCCGCTTTTAGTTACCCCGTTCTCAGTCACCCCGTTCTCGGCCTTTCTAGAACTGCTGGTTCACGCAGTTTCTCAGGGGAGTAGGAGATAGATATATCTTCCAATTGGAAACGAGTTAGGCGGCCCTTACCCTACTGAAAATTCTTATATAAGTTCCTATATAGATTATAGATCCTATATTGGAAATTACATAGGATCCTAAATGTTTCACCTATAGGTGCCTCCTATAGGAAATGACATAGGATCCTATATAGTTGCCTGTATAGGACCTCCCTAATAAGATACCTAATGGTACCTAACTAATGTTAATTAACTGACGGTACCTAATGGTGCGCATGTCTGTAGGTGCTTCTGGTGGACCAAAAAAACTTCTGCGCAGCCTTAGGTACAATAGAATACTACTGCGCATTTGTATATGGTCCCATACAAGAACATATACAGGATCCCATGTAATTTCCTATCTGTGGCACCTATAGGTTCCTATGTATTATATAGGAACCTATATAGCATCTTTCAGTAGGGCACTGTTTACGTTTCTTTCCCCCCGAAATCAGTCCAAGGCCATTTGAAGGCAACTTCCGACACTTGACTAAAAGCGAGAGTTTGGTGTAGATACAAAAATATAATTTAAACAAATAATACAATTTTTTTAAATTGCAAAAATGAATGACTATAAAATGCATTATTTAATTTAGTCAAACAATTAATAATCAGTTAATTAAATTGAATGTAGGGTACAGTGGGGTTAAAAGTGCCAGGGGAGGGAGTGCCACATACGATAAGACAAAAAGAAATAATTTGTAGGGCGGGGTCAAAAGTGGGCAAAGTTTATATTGCATAAAACTGCGCCTGAATTAAATGAGGTATTTCCTTTTTTTTTGCATCAAAACATATATAAGACATTAAAATTCCACATTTTATAACATGTGGCACTTTTTCCCCGTGGCACTTTTAACTCCACTCTACCCTACATAAAGTAAAATCATTATAACTAGGGAAATATAAAAAATTATAAACTATTATCATTGTTACAGTTTATTCCATTATTCTTATAAATTTATACTTATTTCTTCAGAATTTTAAATATTGAAAAAATTCGCAATAAAGTCTAAATTCCTAAGAAACCTAAAGAATTAAACGTAACAGGTGAATAATATAGAAAGGCGGAAGTCTGGGTCTCCCTACCTGAGAACTATGATGAATTTCCTTAGCTAAAATCACCAAAAATTTTGAGCGCCATGCGCTCGCTCAATTATTATTTTTAAAATCTGAAAAAAATACGAAAGAGTTTATCCACTATGAAGACTCAATTTCTAGTATTGAATGGTCAAAATTTAAAAATACGTAATTTTGAACCACCCTAATATATATATATATATATACTAAACATATATTTATTTTTATTATTATTTTACGTAAATTACGTTTTTTAAAATTTTGACCATTCAATACTAGAAACTGAGTCTTCATAGTGGATAAACTCTTGCGTATTTTTTCAGATTTAAAAAATAATAATTGAGCGAGATTATATATATATATATAGATTTTATGCTTTCACGAAGATTCATTTTGATAAAAAGAGATATCTCGGGTTTCACTCGTGTGAAACGTTTCACGTCGGCAAAAAATTCGTAGTTTTTTTACACGAGTGAAACCCGAAATATGTCTTTTTATCATATATATATATATACATATATAT
>NC_046661.1:115213237-115247982 GCF_010883055.1 Belonocnema kinseyi | reverse complement strand
TGAGATATTCTCGTAATAAGAGATAGCGGGGTATTAGCTAAACTAAGAGACCCAGTCTGTTGGTTCTATCACTAACTTGTAGCCCTTGTAGAAAGAGCAGTTTCGTGGTGTATTCCACTTTTCATTGGGCTTCTAAAGTTCATAGGCGAACTTTTTGTGAAATCGATGGTAGTCGAGTTCTTGGAAGGGAATTCTTTAAACCCTATTTATTATTCATTAAATATGTATTTAGCAGTAAAGTTTGTCTGGAGTGATGGGGATTGAATAACTAAGTAGGAAAATATCGATGGTGTCGAAGTTCTTCATTGTACAGGTCAGGCATAGTAAGTGCATAGTTTCATAGCGTGGTTCTCATAATATGAGACAGGGTAAGGGGGGGCAGCGCCAACCAGTGAGGCAAAGGTGATTTTCCTTATAGCATGGCTATTATTTAACAATTTTAGTTCTACTTTGCATCAAATAAATCTATTTTATCAGAGAGATAGTGTTACTTACTAAACTCTTAAAAATTGACATTGCAAAAGAAAAATTATACAGAAATCAGTTTTTACCACGAAAAAATGGAAGTTTTGCTGACAAAAATATAAAGTTTTCAACTTTAATGACAATACTTACAGTATAAAAACTTGATATTTTGACAGATAAAACAATATCACACAATCTAATCATATTAATCAAACGTAATTCAAGTCCAAAATATATTAAATCTTATAAATAAGTGAGGCTTTGCCAGGGGGGCAGACCCGACGAAAATAATATTAACAAGTGCTTAGGTGATACACGACGTCACAAGTTTTGTCGATAAATGATCGGCAATGTAGAACAGCAACTTATCTTGTGGGCTACATTGATATATATTTGATATATATTTTCCAGTACATAAAATACCACAGAAGAAAACCATCAAATTTTCTGATCTTTAAATGTTTTTATTTCCATAAAAAGCTGCAGTCGGCTTTGCCTTCAGGTGAGGGGCAAAGCCGATGAAATACAGCTTGTCAGAAATAATTAAATTACCAAATTATTGTTTTTTCCCTGTGATTAATACTTATAGAAATATGATATAAAATAATGTAGAACTCGAAATTAGAAAAAATGGATCAATTCAAAATCTCATTAACTTTAAAAAAATCATTGACTGTTAACTGGTTGGCGCTGCCCCCCTTTACCCTACCTATGGTTTTTATAACACTGTGGCTGCGCGGGGGAAATTGGTTACAAAAGTGTTTGTGACTACTGCAAAAACTGAATATATCTAAATAGCAGTAAATTTATACTTCGGAAACATAGAATAAAGTTTTTCATTAAAAATAATACTTTATTTTGTATTTTATTAGCTATTTCCTGGGGTACCTCATATTATGAGAATAGTTTGACGAGTTTGGAAAAAGCACTTTTTTACATTTCTTGTATTTTCAGCATAAAAAAAATCTTAATAAAATTTTTTATTTGAGCTCCTTATGGCAAACTAAATTTCCTTTAAAATGACCTATATTACTTTTAAATTCAGTAGATAGAATTCCGACGATCACGCCAAACAGAGTTGGTATCTCATTATACCATTACATATCACTAATTGCGTCATAAGCTAAAAATTAAGTTGGACCCTCATTCTCATGGAATTGTTATTTAAATTTCCTTAATTTTAAGAATAATTGACATGATATTAGAGGAGAGGGGAATCAGCAATAGCATCATAGTCTGTAAAGTTAGTGTGGGGGGGGGGGGGGGGGGGGGGGGCGAAAATGAGTAGAAAACCGATAACGTGTCTTATGTACGCTCCCATTATGGATGGCCCCTTATTGAAGAATCTCGAAACAGAAAATAAAAGAGTCAGGAGAAATTAAAATTGATATAAAATAATAGTGATTAATATTTTTCTTCCGTGAGAGAATTCCGAATGTTTATTTTTTCATAGTTTCATTCATTTCCGCCTAATCGCGTGATGAATCGAACAACGGTTAGTGGGGCGTGGACGAAACATATTATTTCCGTGTATTAGTAATTCTTAGAAGAGTTTAAAAAGTGAATTAAAGAGAAGTGGAGGTTAAACGAAAATGACAGCGCTGTCAGTAAAGAGACATGAATGTCTGGTTCAGTACTTGATTTGCGACTTGCAATCCGGATCTTAGTATTTTTCTATCTGATTGCATTTTAAATTTATTTTCCTTCAATAATAACTAGTGGGAACAGTTGAGTGCAATCAGATTACAGAAAATAATAACAAAGTGAAAGAATTATTGAAAATAACTTTTTACCGATTATTAAAATGTTAAAATCGTCAATGTTATTGAACAATTCGATTTAAAAATAATTTTAGTCAAAACGTTCCCAATTTTATTTTTGGTTCGTCTTCAAAATTTCTTGAATGATCAGTTCAATTGTTGATTTTTTCAATAATGATACAATTCAGTTTAATAATTTAAAATCTTTTACTTTATAAATTTTCCATTTAAGATTTTCATGTTTAATTTCAAGAATTTTAAAATGCGGTTTGAAGACTGAGAGAATTAAAAATTAAAAACCTTTGTAAGTAGTTAAACAAATGCAAGCATCACAATGAAACTTTATAAAACATTTTTTATTTTAAATCAAAATTAAATCAAAAGATGAATAATAAATTTCTATTATATTTCAAAATTTATTTGAATATTGTTTCAGTCTAATATATTCCACTTGCAGTTGACTCAATTTGAAATTTTTTAGTTAAGAAAGGGAGAAATTATATCATATTTATCTATATTTGACTCTTCATTTATAATGAGCAATTATAAATCAATAATTCGAAACTAAAAAGTTTTAAACTAAATTGTTTGAAACAGAAATCCTTGACTCGTCAAACTTTCAAAAAGATGCATTTAAACATTAAACGTTACAATTCTAATTTTTCTGTAGAAAAAAATTTAATTTGTAATTAAATTTATTGACTTTTTATGTATAAATAACAATTGAACACTTATTAATTCAGAAAAATTCGAGTTCATAAGTTAAAGAGATATTTAGTACTTTTGAAAAGATCTAAAATTAGTTTAAACCTTGAAATAATTACAAACAAATTTAAAACAAAATGTGGATTTTTCCAAATTTTGAACAAAAAATCCGGAAGCTTTTAAAGAATTCCGAAAAGTTTCCAAATAATGCAAAAAGTTTTTGAAGGAAAAGTAGTTGAATCCTGAACATATGCAGATTAATTTTCAAACAAAAAGTTGCATTTTTAACCAAAATAGTATATTGTGCTACAAGTGTGGAAAGTAAGCGGTTCCACACGATTGTGAAGTTTGCTGAACGACCCATAGGCAAATCGAAGGAAAGTCGTAGGAAAGTCGGGAAGAGCTATTAATTAGCCGAAGACGAGCCGAAGACGAGCCGAAGACGAGCCAAAAAAGACTCGAAGATGAGCTGATGGAAAATACTGTAAATTTCACAAGAGTTACAACTGTCTACTTTCAGCTTTCAATTACCAAAAATTCAGTTATGTAAAAATGTCAACAAAAAGATTAATTTCCGTGAAGAAAAAAATGGATATATAACGAAAAAGCTAACTTTTAAACCAAAGAGGTGAATCTTGAAAAAATATAAATTTTCAACAAACTAGTTCTACTTTTAACCAAGTGGTTGATTTCACAACTCAAGAAGATAATTTTTTAGTCAAAAAGTTAAGTTTTTAACAAAAAAGATAAATTTTTTAGCAAAAAGATTAAATTTCTACCAAAAAACATACATTTACAACAAAATACCGTCATATGGGGTAAATTCAGACAAGTGGGGTAAATTCGAGCATTCCTGAATTGACAGTTTAAATTACTTAAAGGGGTTCTAATAAAAACAAAATTTTTAAATTATTATCCAATACAAAATATTTTAGAACCAAAAGTTGCATTTTAACAAAAAGGATGAGTTTTCAAAACAAAAAAATAATTTTTGACCAAAAAGGATGAGTTTTTAACAAAATTTATGAATCTTCGACTGGAACAGATCAATTTTTAATAAGAGATATAAAGTTTCGAAGAATAATAAAATAGTTACATCGTTCGTTAAAAAATTAATTCTCTAAAAAAAGAACGAATTTGAAACTAGTCATTTTAATTTTCAACAAAATGGGTAGAGCTTAAACCCAGAAGGATGAAATTATCTAAAGAATCGTTGAATTTTCATCCCAAAAATATGAGTTTTAACGAAACAGTTAATTTTCGAAAAAAATAAAGTTTCACAAAAATAAACGATAAAGAAAGTATTTTTTACAAAGTGCATGAATATTCAAGTACAAAATATAAATTTTCAACCAAAAATAGCATTAAAATTATGAATCTTAAGAAAGTGGGCTACTTGGGATAATTTAACCCAAACTAAAACCCTCGGGCATTATGAGCAAAACAAAAATCGTACTACGCGTTTATAGAAAAATATTTTTTCATATTTAACAATTAAAAATATAATTTTTCTCGAAAATAACGTAAAATATGAATAGCAATTCATCGTTCAAAACTTTTCAGCTTCCTGTAATATATTAAATTGGCAGATGTTTATATTGTTTAATTCAAAAAAGTTTTTCCAAAAATATAGAAAACATTGATAAAAATGAACTGAAAAAGCATTTAGTTTAACGAACATTAACATTTTATTCTTAAAAACGTTTAGTCTTAGTGAAGATGAAGATGTTCCATGAGATTATTAAAGTACCTGACCTTCAAAGTAATGAAAAATGTGGTTTTATCTCTAAAATTGAAGAAATTTCATTTTTACCGATTCAGATTCTCATTTTTTTGAAAACTAAGAAAAATCACAATAGCAATTCATAATTCAGAATTGTTAAGCTTCCCAAAATCAATTAAATTGTACCCTTCCCAGATATTCTTATTGTTTAACCCAATGCATTTTCTCAAAAATATACCAAAAATGGAAACACTGACCGTTGCGCGTGCACATGCTCATCGCGCTCGATGGTATACTCGTATATTTAGATCTCGCGTACATTGCTCGGTCTTTGTATTTTCCCCACATTTGTGCACAGTCTGGGAAAAATTTAAGATAAAAGGATCTGCTAAGCTGCTGACCAGCCCCCACATAGCGGCTGATCAGACGGTCTGGTCTGAGGCTAGCCAGGAAAACCTTACACCTCTGACTAGGCCCAAGCTAGACTGTCTGGTCAGCGCCACGGCTAGAAACCTAGCGGTCTAATCTGGGCCATGCTAGCGCCAGAACCTTTTCCCGCACGTTTATATTATCAAATTCAATCCATTCTTCCAAAAATATAGAAAAAATTTAAAGAAATCGACTAAAATAGCATTTAGGTTGATGCACATGAAGATTGAATGTTTAAAAACATTTTTTTTAAGTTGAGTATCAATATTCAAACTTGTCCCCTTTCTAAAATCTATAAAATGGTACCCTCGCTAGATGTTTGTCTTATGTATTTGAACAAACATTAATTGATATTATTGATTTTTTGCTTAGTCGCTTCGATAGATTTTTGACATTTTTTTGCAAATTTTTGTAAAAAGCACAAAATATACATCTGTTAAGGGTTACATTTTTAAAGATTTCAGTTAGTGAACTATTAATAAACGTTTTTAATAATAAAATGTTAACATTTGTTAAAATAGATGGTATTTTAGTCGGTTTCTATCAATGTTGTTTATATTTTTAGAAAAATGTATTGAACTACACAATATAGTCCCCTGGAGAGGATCCAATTTAATTAATTTATTAATTTAAAAGATGAAGAAATCTATTTTTTAAAAACTTGTAGTTAGATTTTTTTGATCTTGGCTCTAAATTACCCGGGGTCATCACTGAAACACGTACAAAAGAAAAACTGGATGTGCAATGTACTTTTAGATTGAACGTAATCGAAGCTATTCGTGCCGTAGGTAGCTTTTTTGGCTCTGCAAACTTTTTTGTTATGTGCCTGTGTTATTTAAGCTGTCGGCGTTTGGTGCTCGTTTTTGAAAAGATTACCTCCCACTCGCTATCCGCTATCGAATTTTTCTTTCCAGTAGTAATTGTAAGGTTAGCGTCCTAGAAATTGGAGACAGACTTGAAGTCCTTACACGCGTGGTCGTTTATTTCCATTTATTTTGCTGACAATTATATGTTCGACTTTTATGCTGGCCGAGCATAAAGACCGGGGACGCCTATCGTCCGCTATCCTAATCCCCTTCGATGAGTCCTAATAAACACACAAGTGACATCCTGGCCTATTTATTTTCTAGTATAAATGCTGAGGTCAATGTTTCCACGGGAGCATTTCAAATCGATATTTCTACCCACCTAGTGCTACACATTTTTCCAGGCAAGTTTAGTGTTTCATTAAATAATCAGAATTCAAAGATAATTACTGCCATATACCAGTAGGGCGGTCCGCATTCACACTAGTACACCGTGCTTGACTGGTTCAAAATTTAAACCATTCATCGCAGTAGATTTATACTGCACCATGTCTACTTTTTGAAAATTTGGAACCATTATTATTTTTCGGCTCAGTAAGTATTAAACTTTATTTCTCAATAAATTTTTCCCTGGAATTGACGCGCTGAGGTGTTACAGTTAATAATAATTCGAATAGGGAGGTTAATTAAAAGTTAGAAATATATTACGACGGGTTTTGTTTTCGGCCCATATCTTTTTTCTTTGATCATATTTTTGGGCTTTCATTCCACCGTGTTGAAATTCTATTAAATAGCTTACTTTTTTTCTTAACAAAACATATATAATTATGATGCGAAATAAATTTTTGTAATAATAAATTTTTATCAATTATTTATTTGTTCAATAGTGTTTTTATATACAAATGAGCAATTACAAATCTCAGTTTAAAAAAAACGTGTATCATCCTATTTGGAACATGTGTCCCAACCTATATACATTTAACGGAATTTTGGCATTGTTGGGAGCAAAAAATTATCTGCACTTTATGCAAAATCCTCTTTAGATATAACAATTTATTTAATTTATAACACATTTTACTCATTTACCTCGCAATTTCAATTAAAAATATTTAGTTAATGGGAGTTGGTTAAGGTCAATAAGATAATTTTTCTACTCCTCGTGAACACATGCACTGTTTAGTGCAGCTGCAACAAGCATGAACCTTCTACTAAAGTGAACATAAGATGTGCGCTATTATTGTTGCTAAGGTAAAGGTACTTATCATGAGATAAATTTTGTTAGGGTTTATAGATTTTTATTAATTTTAGAACGATAGTAGAATATCTTTTCAAAATGTTTATATCAATGAATGGGCTGATCTTTTCTGAATGCGAAACGTCTATTAAAAGTTTCATTTATTCTAAGCAAAGTTATAATATTTATGAAAAAGCGGAATGACCTATATGTGCTTATTATGAAACAACTTCTGGACTCTTGTACCTTTTGTACCGGTGTTCCAGAATGCATTTTCCTTTATGGAACAGCAGAGAATTCTTTTTTTATGTTAATATGTGGCTTGAATTATAATATTTTCTATATTATATCGAATTGAAACTTTTAGATCAACAACACAAGCCACGAAAAAAAATTACAAAAGTTATTTAACCAAACAATATCGACAAATCTTTTACAGATTAGTTTTTTATAGGACGCATAGTTAGAAAATAATAATGGCAATGAAAATACGTTTGTTTTAATATCAATGTACAATACTCCAGGCGAATTAAACTTTGGAAAAAAGAAAATTGTTAACAGCACTTGAACAATTGGAAATGTTAAAGTGGTTCATAATAAACGTAAAAAAGAAAAGTGCCTGAGCACGGGTGTAGCGGGGTTGATTTGTGTGGGGTTAAAATTGGTGAAAATGGTATTATTGTGATTTTCGGCGAAAGTTGACGTCAGAGAAAAAAGTGTTCAATAGAAAACATATAGATTATAAAAAAATCTACAACTTGGGTATCAATGGCTTTTTCACATAATCTAAAAACGTCCGAGAAAAATACAAAAAAACATCTATTTTTTGTTTGTTTTTCATTTTTCATTTCCGCAAAAATAATTCTATTTTGACCAAACTCAATGAAAGTATACATTTTTATGTCCTCATTATTCAAAATTTTTTTTAGATGGTTAAATAAATTGATTTCCGAGATAATCATTTGTTCTGATCCAAAAAACTTTTTTTTTCAAATGAAATTTGTCCTTCAGAAAATCATCGTACAGAGTTCTTTCAGGGCTTATTTTTTTCTTTTGACATATACTTTTTGATGAAATGAAAAAAATAGTCCCTATTGGAGAACAGAGTTATTTCAGGGCTTATTTTTTTGTTTTGACATATACTTTTTGATGAAATGAAAAAAATAGTCCCTATTGGAGAACATACTCAAAAATGGAAGAAACTTGAAAAGTGACTTTTCCAACAATCAATTTTCCACTAAATGTTGATAATTTTTTTAAATTGTAAAATATCTTAAAAACTGATTACTCCATTCAAGTTGACAGAAAAAATACGAAAAAAACTGTATTTTATTATTTGAGCCGAAGCTCCATTTTTGAAGACTAATGTTATCAACATTCAAGTCGAATAATGAAGCTTCAGATGAATAAGGAAAAATACGAATTAAAAAATTTTGTTGCCTTAAAATCAATTGGTTTTTAAATTTTTATTAAATTTATAGATGTATAAGCTATTTTCAATGAAACTATTTAGAGTTTAAGATTTTGTTTTCAAAAATATTTTATTTTTCAAGATTTGTACACTGAATATTTACAACATAATGTATATATAAAAAATAGATAAATAAACGATACTACGCTAATCTGGGTCTTTTTGGGAACATTTCAAATTGATCTTCATGGTACGAATTTTCAGTACACTGTATTTCTTACTGATCTTCAAACGTTTTTTCGATATCGCTAAATTCCTCGGATAACTGAATTTCCGGGTTCAAGCAAAGGCCTGGTTTCTCGATTTAACGTGATATGTCTTCGTATTCATCAAAATCTTCCGAAATTTAATCAAAGTTCGAACAATCGTCCGAACCATGACATTTTCTGCATGCTTATGCATCTATAAATTTAACAACAATTTGAAAACCAATTAATATTCAGGCAAACAAATTAAAAAATTTGTGTTGCTCCTTATTCATCTGAAGCTTCATTATTCGATTTGAATGTTAATAGTGTTAGTGTTAAAAATGAAGCTTATGGTTAAATCACGAAATACAGTTTTTTTTCGTATTGATTGTTGCAAAAGTCACTTTTAGAGTTTTTTCCATTTTTGAGCATGTTCTTCAATAGAGACTATATTTTTTTCATTTCATCAGAACGTATGTGTCAAAACAAAAAAATTGAGCCCTGAAAGAACTTTGTACGATGACTTTCTAAAGGAAAAATTTCATCTGAAAAAAAGTGTTTCGGACCGGAACAAATGATTATCTCGAAAAGCAATTAATTTTTCCATTTGAAAAAATTTGTGAATATTGAGGACATAAGAAGGTATAATTTCATTGAGTATCGTCAAAATAAAATTTCTTTTGCGTAAATGAAAAATAAAAAACGACAAAAAAATAAAACACGGTTTTTCGCTTTTTCTCAGACATTTAGAAGTTATGTGAAAAGGTCACTGATACAATACCATTTTCACCCCTTAAAACCCCACATAAATCAACCCCGCTACACCCCTGATTACGAATTTTAATTTTTTACGTTTATTATTAACAACTTTACCATTTGCAATTGTTCAACTGCTGTTAACAATTTTCTTCTTTTTTTCCTCAAAATAAGTTAATTTGCATGTACTACAATTGCACATTATGAACTGTAATAGTAGTTATACATTTATTAAAATCATAGATTTTGCAGACTAGCTACTAATAAAGAGCAACGCCAATTCAGAAACAAATATTCAAGTAATAATAAAAAATAATAAAATTTTTATATATAATAATATAATAGAGTGGAACAGAATACAGAAAATTGCGTGTTTCAGGCATATTTTAATCAATTGCAAATCACGAGATACGTTATGAGAATATGTTCCTTAAGTCCGAAGAAGCTTTAACAAAAGAGAATTCACAATCCAAAAATTGCAGTTATAATATAGTTTATGAGCATTTACCTTTAATTTTAAGAAGTCTATGCACAAATCTTGGGGAACTACGCAACTTTCCTGAAAAAATAAATGTTTAAACAAATTTAAATTGTTTAAAAAATTTAAATTAAAAAAAGCTCTTTCTGGAATTAAAGACGCAGCTGCTGAATGTTATGAGTCATATTTTTTTTGAAAGACAATTTTCAATTATTTAAACAATTAATAATCATTTACTTGCTCCTTTTTATTGGAAAGGTGTAGAGAATGATAGATTGTCGAATCTCTCACGCTGTCGATTATTATTCAGTATTTTCCTATTTCAAAACTTATACTATGATTTTGTAAACTATGATAATTTTGTTAAATAATTTTGTTTTACAGTTATGTTATGGACACTTATTTTTTAATATCGATTTCGTTCCGATGAGAAACTAGTAAAATACATCTTTTTAGGTTAAAGATGCAACTATTTGGTTAAAAGATTAATTATTTTGTTTAAAACGCAGCATTAGGTTAACATCATTTTGCTTGGTAAAAATTCCATTTTTTTCAAAAATTTAACTTTTTGGTTGAAAATTCAACTATTTGGCTAGAAATCCATAGTTTTTTGTTAAAGATTATCTTTCTTGTTGAAATTTATAATTACTGGTGTTAAAGTCAATAATTTTCTGACAGATTTGACCTTTTAGTTTGGAAACCTAATTCTTTGATTGAAAAATCGTCTTTTTGGATAGGAAAATAATCTTCTTTATTGAAAATTCATCTATCATGTTGAAAACTCATCTGTTGGTAGAAATTTCCATTATTTGCTTACAATTTTAATTATTTAGTTAAAAAGTTAATTATTTGATTGAAATCTAACTATTTTGTTAAAGTTATCTGAATTGGTCAAAAATTCAACTGTTTTTCCGAAATTCGTTATTTTGGATTGAAATTTCATCTTTTATAATGGAAAAGTCATCTTTTTTGTTGGAAATTAACTTTCTTGTTGAAAATGTATCATTAACGGTTTAAAAGAGAACTGTTTCCTAAAATATTTGACATCTCAGCTTGTGAACTTGATTTTTGGTTGAAAAATTGTCTTTTTAGGTAAAAAATTTATATTCCCCTGTTTTCGTCAAGTCTCTTATTTTAAATTTTCTTACAGAAACGTGAAAAAGCGAAAAATAAACGTGATTATCATTAATTTAAGAAATTAAATAAAAGGCTCACGGAACACTCCTATAGTCCTAAATTTTTATAATTACGAAAAATTTACTTTTTCTAAGATTTTTGGTGTTAACCATACAAATTTAGCATGGCAAATAAAACTCAAATAAAACAATAAAATGTTTTTTTTTTATGAATATTTTCTGATCCAAAATAGTTTCTGATAGTTTTTATTTAAGTGGAAGAGGAATTTGTCCATCCGGTACTTTTGCCGCGTCTGACTGAGTACAAGCTTTTTCACTGGAGTGCACAGCTTTCGTTTAAGTAGATTAGGAAGCTTTTGGCCATCCTCGAATTATCGCCCGAGCCTCAACGCTCTTATCTGACCCTCAGCCGAGTATAAACAATGTTTTGTTTTTAATCTTTTGAAGTGTCTCAGCTCTAAATTAAATTTAATTCATTATTTTCTTATGATTTAATTTATTTTAAATTATATCAGTTGTTAAAATATATTTCTTATTAATTTTTTCCAGATGCGTTCGGGAGTATTTTATTTATATCTAGTGGTTTTGATAACCGCAGCAAAAAGTTACAATGGCGATGATATAGCAAAATGGTCCCTGGGACTTCGATTTTTATTAAAAACTTGTCCTCCTGTTCCTTGGAAGGATCCAGCGCGAAATTATATTTTTGAAAATCTTCGAAGCTGCTTACAAAGAAGAGCTTTAGTCGCTGTCGATGCTTTTCTCGATGAAGATGTTATTCCAATTTATGGTGGACTTGAGCTCATACGGTTCGAAAATAAAAGTTCCACAGAAAATGATCTTAGCAGGTAATTTAAAAAATTATTAATCATATTTTTGCTTCAATTTTTAAGGCAGAATTTTTTTCCGAATCATCATTTTTTTAACAATAATTTTAGTTTAGTATGACAGCAATATTAAACGATCATAAGAATAATCAGTATGAAAAAAATATGAATAAATGAAACAATTCTCCTCAGTTCCTTTTAATGCTGTAAATTAAGTAGAATGATTTTTAATTTTTTACATTTTTCTAAATCACTAGAAGTAATTTGTATATTTGTAAATTACTATAAATTGCATTGATTTCGTCAGAATGCACCGTCCATTGTTCGCGAATCACTGTGAATTCTTTTCAATGATTTTAATTCTTCAATTCTGTTGAATTCTTAAATTTTTTAGTTCGTTAAATCCTGCTAATTATTTTTTATCATTTAACTTCGCCGAACTCTCTCAAAGTTTTTAAATTCCTAAGATTTTTTAAATCCGATTAATTCCTTTGAATTTCCTTGAATCCTTTTAAATTCACCTTGTGTGCTTTTAAACTCACCTCGAATTCTTTTGCATTCCATTGAATTATTTTGAATTCCCTTGAAGTTTTAAAGACTTTAGATTCTATGGAATTTTTATGATTCTCAAAATCCTCTGAATTATTTGACATTCTTTACATTTTTTAAATTTCATCGAATACTTCGAATTCTTGGGAATTCTTTTGAATTTCATTGAAGTCTTTTAAATTTTTGGATTCTGTAACTTCATTAGAATTTTTTCAGTTATTTGAATATTCTTAATCATTTACATTTTTTTAAATTCTTTTGAATTCCATTAAATTATTTTAAATTCAATAATTTAAAAAAAAATTCATTTAATTATTTCAAATGCCCTGAAATGTTTTGAATTCTTCTGAACTATCATGAATTTCTTGAAAATCTGTAAGCTCGTTTAATTCTTTAATTTCTTTAGAATATTGTTTATTCTTTAAATATTCCTAATTATTTCTCATTCAATTTTTTTTTCAAAATTTAATTGCATTCTTTGAATTCTTTTAAATTCTTTACAATTTTGTTGATTCTTTAAAATGATTGAAAGACTTTGAATCGTTAATTGTTAAAATTGTTTAACTCTGTTTAATTCTATTAAATTCCATTGAATTACATTGAATTCTTGTTAAATCCATTGAACTATTTTAATTTCCATTGAATTATTTTAAATACACTTTCAATTGTCTGAAAATCACTATGCATTCCCTGTAATTCTTTGCATTCTTCTCAATTCTTTGATTTTTTTCCATTCATTAGAAAAATTGTAATTTGTTGAATCCTCTAAATCATTTTTTTCTGTTTGAATTATTTTGAACTTTATTGAATTCCATTGAATTTCTTCACATACGCCTTCAATTCTTCGGAAACTTATGCAGATTTCCTTGATTCTGTATATTATTAAATGTTTTTTTTTTATTGACCAAGAATCGAACTTTTAAGAACGGTAAAAGAACCGACCCATACAGAACGATACAGGTTATATGGCTTAAACATATATCTCTTTTTTAAGACTTTTTGTGCAATTATTTTTTACAAATTGATTTTATTTAGTATTTGTTTAAAAATGATTTTGTTGAGGAATATCATTATTCTTAAGCCTTCTTGTGGAATTTTGTTGCATTATTAAAGTTGATATTAGTTTAGAAAATGTACTTGTAATTATTTTTTGTAATTATTTTAATTTTTTTAATTCCCTTGCAGTGTTTGGAATTCATTTTGCATTCATCTCAAATTAATTTAGATTGTTTTCAGTTTATGTTGAATTATTGTAATTTGCCGAATTCTTTAAATCCTCTCAATAATTTTTTATTCTCTTAAACTTTTTAAAGTCTTTCAATTTTTTACATTTTTGTCATTCTTTGAATCCCCTTGATTGTTTTCTATTGTTTTGAATTCCATTTAATTCTATTTAATTCCAATAATGCCTTTTGAATTCCATTGCATTCTTTTGAATACACCTTCAATTCTTTGGAAATCACTACGGATTCCCTTTCATTCTTTGTAGTCTTGCCAATTCTTGTCTTATATCCTTTAAAAGTAATCTGAAATAATAATCCATGTTGAATGTTTTAAATTATTAGAATCCTCTAAATTATGTCTTATTCTTTCAAGCTTTTTAATTCCATTAAATTCTTTGAATTATTATGAAATCTCTTTGAAATTCTTCAGTCTTTGAATTTTCCAAATTCTTTATAATTTTTTGAAATCTTTGAATTTTCTTGAGGTCTTTAAAGTCTTTCCACTTTTAATAATTATCTTAATTCTTTAAATTCTCTGTATTATTTTTTATTCTCTGGTTTTTTCAATTCTATTAAATTCTTTGCCATTGTTATAAAATCTCTTAGTCTTCAGAGTCATATGATTCTCTAAATTCTTTATATTTTTTCTAATTCTTTTCTGCCTCCTAAATGTTTGGTATTCTTTAAATTATTTTGGATTCTATTGAATTATTTTGAATTATATTGAATTATTGTGAATAAACCTTTAATTTTTTGGAAATTATTGTAAATTCCCTTTATTTAGATTTTTGTAAATTCTTTGAATCCTTTAAATTATTTTTATTACTTCAATTATTTTGACTCCTATTGACTTTTTAAAATAAACTTTCAATGCATTTGTAAATATTCAATATAAATTTTTTATGTTTGTACCTTCTTAATTAATTTTTATTCTTAAAATTATTTAGAATTCCATTGAATTATTTTAAATTATGTTACATTATTGTGAATAAAGCTTGAATTCTTCAGTTATCATTGTGATTTCCTCTTAATTCTTTGTATTCTTTTGAATTATGTTCAATAATTGGATTTTTCAAATTCTTCAAAATTTTTAAATTCTTTGAGTCCTTTTAATAATTGTTTATTCTTGAAGTTTTTTTAAAATAACCTTGCACCCTTTTGAAATAATTTTTAATTTATGTTTAAATTTTATAAATTATTTGAATTCTCTTATAGCTGTTAAGTCATTAAATTAATTTAAAAATTTCTTAATAGTTTAGTGCGTCGAATTATTTTGTACTCTTTAAATTTTCATAATGATAAGGAATCAGTATTATTATAGGAGATGGTAACAGCAGACCAGTGGAGATATCTTTCACCGACCTTAAAAATATATATCAACACTATCGATCTAAGTTGACTCCTCAAATAACAGAAATTCTTAAAGTCTTTTCAGACTAGATGGAGCTACTAGATGGAATTAATTAAAAAAATAAAGAATTTTAAGAATGTTTATAATTTGAGGAATTAACTTAGATTGATAGTGCTAATTTCTATTTTCACGGTCGATGAAAGATATCTCCACTAATTGGTTGTTACCATGGACATAGGAAACAAGGGACTAGGCATGCCATTGCTGGGGTGATGCAATGAGGGGGGAGGTCCGCCACCTTTTGATGTCCCGCGACAAACATGGCAGCACCCAAATGTTTATATTTTCATGCAAAGTTTGTCGGCAAAAATTCTCGTGCGCATAATTAAATGTCACATCGTAAAATGGCGGCTCTCCCCACTCATGGAATTCTCCCCCCTCCCGTGGATTCAACCCCGCTCGCCAAGTTAGGATGGCATGCCTAGTCCCGTGTTTCCTATGTCCATGGTTGTTACCATCTCCTATGATAATACAGATTCCTGGTAAAGTTGACGTATATAAAACGCAGCATCTTGCTAAAGACAGCGTGTATTTGTGTAAAAAGGTTCCTCTATCGATCTCTTTAGTAGCTTAGTGGTGAAATCACCTGACCGGCATTCGAAAAACCTGTGGCTCGATTTCTAGCGAAGCAAAAACAGAAGAACCTTTTTCATAAAAAAATGTAATTTTAAAAATTAATTCCATTGAATTATTTCGAATTATTCTAAATTCTCTTAAAGTCTCTGAAATCTTTGAATTCTTTGAATTCTTAAGATTTATTTTGATAACCCCTTAATTATTTTCATTCTATAAATTGTCTTTAATTCAATTTTATTCTATGAATTCGTTTCCATTTATTTAAACTGTTTGATTTACTTTTAATTCCATTGCATTTTTTGAGTTTTTAGGATGCATCCTTTTGAAATGATCTCAAACTCATCTAATTTCATGTTGAATTCTCTAAATACTTTCATTTTTTTTATTATTCGAATCCTGTCATTATTTTTTATTCTATAAATTTATTGAATTACATTGAATTATTTTGAATACACCCTCAATGATTTTGAATACATCCTCAATGATTTTGAATACACCCTCAATTCTTTGGAAATCCACATAATTTTCCTTTCAAGTCTTTGCATTCGTTTCATGCTATGTGAATTGTTTGAGTTATGTTTAATTCCTTTGATTTTGTTAAATTTATGATGCAATCTTTTGAAATGATTTCAAATCGCTCTGAATTTAAAACTTTTTCCAAGAAAACCTAAATTTTATTTTTCATTACAGTAATCAAATTGATACTGGACGGAAGATTGATGATTCCAGTCTATGGGAAATGCTCCAATATCGCTTATCTCGAATTCTCCGTACTCACGTTTTGAAATTTAATGTAGAAAATTCAATGAACCTGCCTGAAGTAAGAAGCAATTCAAAATCTTATGTAGTTGAAGGTAATCAGTTTTAATTAAAATAATTACCTTATAAATGATAAATTATTTGTTAAATAAGTTCTAAAGATATTTAAAAATAATTTGATAGTTCTCTTAATTATTCTCAAGAATTCTTGTAACATCTAGACTAGAAAGAATCCGTTTTTTTAATGAAATAAAATGATTCCTTTTAGGTCGAAGACGTCATCACAGAAGACGTCAAGGCATGATGATGATGATGATGATGGGTCTCCTTCTAATGGGATCAGTTTTGGTCCCCATGGGTTTTCAGTTTCTCGCCGTGTTGGGAGGAAAAGCCCTTATTCTCGCAAAAATGGCCCTAATGCTGTCCAGTATACAAGGGTTGAAAAAAGTAGCAACGAGCGGGGTAAATTATGGACTGTATCACGCCCCCGTGCCGGAAACGTGGCACGAAAGGAGCCACATAGAATCTGCTCCTCCGGTCTACGAAATTCCTTATCAGCATTATCCCCCCATTGCACGACGATCTTAAAGAAAACATTTTCTCAGAATCGCCAGGAAATTTGAAATAAAATTTCGAGAGAAAGTGACTGATTTTTAACAACATTCCTAACTCCTAAATATTATTTTAGGAAATTCACTAACGCTGAATAGTATCGGACTAACAGGGTGACCTACTAAAAATTCGCCTTGATTTTTAAAGGTGATAGCGTCGTTTCGCATATAGATGAAAATATTCTTCAAAAACTGCTGGAAAGCTCTTGACGGGAGCTAGGAAAACAAATTATTAATTCATGAACTTGTGAAGATTTAAAAATCTTTAATGGCTCAAGTTGAACGTAAAATCCTAAAAATCAAATGGATGAATTCATTTTCCTAGCTCGTACCAAGAGTTGAAGCACAAAACTCCTTAAGAATTGGAACTTTATTCTAAGCTTCAATATGTGATAATATAATGCACATAAGATCAAATAACTTCAATTAAGGCTCTTTTAACGCATAATTAAATATCTTTCACAACAGTTTGAAAACATTTTTTTATCCAAATTTTTAATGACGTTTTCGCCTGTCAAAGTCTAGGCTAATTTTTACCAGGTCACCCGGTTGGTGGTCGAATACCATCAGTTCGTAGTGCAGACTTGTAAAAAGGACTATTATATATTATTAATTATTACCTTTACCAAAGACATTCCTCGAAATTAGTGGAAGTGAAGAGATACGCATTTCTAGATTGAATTATTTATTAACTTACTATTTTCCTATACTTGTATAATTTTCTAATAGTGTAATCTATACAAAATGTAACGTAATATGATTTATGTACCACAATTGTGCCTAGAATTAAAATTTTCAGTCGGAGATTTATTAAGACTATTTTTTTAAAGTGGATTTTTATCGCTGTCCCATATTTTTCTAAGTGCGTATACAATGTTCGTCGTAACAAGCAATGTAAAGAGAACAAAGAATGTGTTTCTCAATCATTTATTGTATTTTCATCACGTGATTTTATCTCGCAAATGACGCTGAAGTAACCATCGTATGGAAAATTTCCAGCGTGTACGCAAAAGTAAATTTTAAAAAGCGACGCTTCATTCAAGTCGAGTTTCCCTTATTTATTTATCCCAAGGTTAACAGCTAATCTCGTTACTAAACTGACGTCCAAGAAAAAATTCCACTTTATTCGAGGATTTTATGATTGTTATTTTTTTTCAGTGATTGTGAAATTATTTTAATTTTTGAAATTTTGATACTGTATAATGCGTTTCAGTTTTTGAAAATAAAGAATAGAATAGGGCTTGAAAAACAACTTTCATTTTTCCAAAACGATACTCTCCAGTTTTCACATATTACTATCAGACTCTATAGCATTTTTTTGAATGATAAAAAAAATGTTTAGTGGTGCCGGAAGGGTTTTAACATCTCAGAAATTTAAAAATAGATTCTATGGATAGAAAAATGGAATTACATTTTCTTTTTAGAACAAAATAATCACAGGAAACATCATTTAAGTTACCTAAAAAAAAATTGCTGCTTAATTTAAGCATCACTAAGAAGGGCGTATTTCACCAAAATCTAAAGTGAAAACTTTTTTGTTGCCTGTTAAGAAATAAGATTCCTGGATTCCACGTTAGAAAACATGTTTTTTCTCTATGTACTCGGAGAGAAATTTCGGGAGATTAATTCACGGCACTTCTTCTTGATTTCACCAAGCCTTGGTGCGAGAACTAAGATCTCGGAACCCTTGATTTTAAAGCATAGTCCTCAAAGTTTAAGGCCACGCCCGTATGCTTTCAGGTCTCAATTACTCTGGTTTTAGATCATAGAGTGCGAGACTTTAAAGCACGTAAAAATTGTAGCTCTAAAATCAGCGGCTTCCGTGAATTAATCGTTTGAAATTTTTCCCCGTTTCAAAATGGGATATTATTTAAATTTTTTATGGATGAAATGCATAGAAATTTATTGAATTGAATTAACTTTGAATCCATTGAAATTCATACGCTTTCGTTTTTAATTAAATTTCGTTCAAATCCGTCGAATTTTTTAAAATTCTATTAAATTACTTCAAAGTCCAATTAATTATATAAAAGTTCTTGGAATTCTCTCGTGATGCTTTTAGTTCCTTTGAATTCCATTGAAATCTGTAGAATTTCGTTAATTTAGGTTTATTGTGTTCCACTGAATTGCATTTAAATACACCGAAATCCATAAAAATCAATTTTATTCCGTTAAATTCTATTGAATCGCTTTGGATTCCATTCAATACTTTTGAGTCCCTATAAACTTTTATCTCGCGTTTATCTCGAAATCCGATTTTTTCGATTTTCCGAGTTTATGGGCACGAGAAGTCAGCGAATTTTCAACTTATCGAAAAAAACGCCATTTTAAAGATAATTTAATTGTCTATTCGATATAGCTCTTTGTTTTTGTGCAAAATTATTAATTGACCACTTATTTGCATAAAAAATAAAAAAATTCAAAAAAATTTTTTTCTGTCATTTTCTGAAATAATTTTTCCATGCTTTGAAAATAGGTATATGTACGAGGTATACATCTTATAATAATAAAAAAAAACTATTGAAATGTTTCAGAGAGGCACATGACCGATGATGTTGCCCATAAAACCAGAGGGGGGGAAAAAGTTGTCAGTTTTCGCGCGCCATGGCTGATTTGTTTATTATTTTCTGCATTAAAAAATTTTTTATTGTAATAAAACGTCAATCAATATCAGTCCAAATTTGAGATCGAAAAATTGTGTAGTTTTGTTACAAAAAATACCCAAAGTTTTCTTCAATTTTTCGCGATCTATATAGGGATACCCCCTTAATTAATTTTCAATTCTCTTAAAGTTCTAAAATGCTTACAAAAGTTTAAACTTTACTAATTTCTTTTAATTCGCTTAAAGTCATTTGAATTCACCTCGTATTCTTTTAAGCTGATCTCGAATTCTTTTAAATTTCATTCTATGATTTGAAATATGTTATATTACC
This sequence comes from Belonocnema kinseyi, assembly GCF_010883055.1. Classification (NCBI taxonomy): domain Eukaryota; kingdom Metazoa; phylum Arthropoda; class Insecta; order Hymenoptera; family Cynipidae; genus Belonocnema; species Belonocnema kinseyi. The sequence goes on along the minus strand of NC_046661.1, from coordinate 115,227,942 downwards.
CTGAAGTCCTAAAGTCTTTGAATTCCTTAAAATTTTTAATTCTCAGAATCCTATGAATTATTTTATATTCTTTACATTTTTTGAATTCCATTGTATTCTTTAAATTCTTCGGAATTATTGCGAATTTCAGAATTCTTCTTCAAAGTCTTTAAAATCTTTAAAAGTCTTCAAATTCCCTAAATTTTTTAGAAGTTTTCTAATTTTTTTAATGCTCTGAATCATTGTTAATTCTTAAAATAGTTTTTGTTTCCATTAAATTATTTTAGTGCTTCCAAATTATTATAAATTCCTTCAAAGTCTTCAAAGTCTCTGAATTCACTTTAATTATTCGATGTTCTGGAATTCTTCAGAATTTTTGTAATTGTTTGAATCTTCTTAAATATTTCTTAATTTCTTAATTCTTTGAGTTGAATTGAATTCTTTTAAAATCCATTGTATTCCTCTAAATCCAGTCGAATTCTGTTGAATTTTATTATATTCCTTTTAAACCTATCTAATTCTCTTGATTTATATAAATTCGATTGAATTTGATTATATTCCATTGAATAATATCGTGTTCTGTCCAATTTCATTGCATTCCTTTAAATCCTATAGAATTCTATTGGGTTCCATTCTATTATATTCAGTTTAATAATATTCAATTCTGTTGAATTTTATCGTGCTTTGTTATATCCTATCGAATTTGGTCGAATTCTATTCTATTCTGCCTAATTCTACCTAATTATGTTGAATTATATTGTATTCCGTTAAATTATATGGAATTATGTTGGATTCCATTCTATTTCATTGAATCCTATTGAATTCTGTTGAATTTGTATTACATTGTATCGTATCAAATTCTATTGAGCTCCTATATATTCCTTTCAACCCTATTGAATTTTGATGAATTTCACTATATTTTATTTAATTGTAGGTATCGAATTCTGTTGAGTTCAGGTTTGATTTAGTCCGTCGTTACATCCCCAGCGAACCGAGTGAACAGAAAGGATACTATATAGCGCATCCTCATAGTATCCACATAGTATCCCTTCAGTATCATGAAAATGAAACTAAAAAAATAGCAAGATGGGCACTTAACTTGTTGCCATTCGGATCCTACATTAAATTTTCCATTAGAATGTTATGAAGTAATTGCAACAGTATTTTTGAAGCGTTAAAATTAAAAAAAAAATGCATTAACTGCTGCTGAAGGTGACTTCAAGCGCATACATAATCGCTTCAGTAGTATATTGCCACTTTAAGATGTGATTGAAGCCGCCTTTTGCCCATGTAAATTATAGGTATTATAATTTTTTAAGTTTTTAACGCTGAAAAAAACTATTGCAATATCTCCGTGACATTCTAATGGAAAATTTAACGTAAAATCCGAATTGCTACAAGTTCAATTCCTAGTTTTCTGTTTTTTTAGTTTTTGTTGCATGATACGGAAGGGATACTATGTGGGTTCTATAAGTATACGCTGTAGAGTATCCTTTCCGTTCACTGGGTCCGCTAAAGATGTACATTGATTTCGTTTAAATTTCATTAAATTATATTAAATTTCACTGTACAGGATCTATGTTAATTTCACGGAATATCATTGAATTCCTGTAAACTCAACCAAAGTTGGTGAGTATGTAAAGATTTGTTGTAGGTTAAAATAAATTGATGGATTTATTTACTTTTGATTGATTGATTTATTATTTACAATCTGACGTATGATTACTTTATTTTTAATTTAAAAAATTAAATTATTTGTAAAATGATATATTATAAAAGAAATGTAAAAAATACCTATGAATTTGAAAGTGTTTAAATGTTTAACAAGCTTTACCTACAGTGGCATAACTACAACTGTGTAGGCTCCAACGCAGAAATGTTTAGGAGGTCCCTCTTATAAAATTAAAAAGCAAACAGCGTATAAGTGCAGCTAAAATACATTTTCAAAAATATCTCACATAGTTCTTCTTATAATATAACAAATTATATTTAATTTTAGACAATTTATATAATAAATTATACATAGTTCTGACTTATCCAATCATTTTGCATCATCAAGTTCGATTGTCAGTAGAGACAGATTTCAGAATCGACTTTGATGCATTCAATTTCGTAAATAGGATTTTATTATTTAAAATTTTTCTGATCGTTTTTTCGCAAGTTGGTATACTCTAACATGCAGGGTTAAATAAATTCTTAAGGGACTATTTTTAAATGGGATAAAGTTGATGACATGCAAGGGGAATTATTTTGTAAAGTCCTTATGATATCGAATCTGTAATTTCTCTGTAAACTATGTATTCACAATGTCTAATTAGACCTTAGACACCTTAAGGTGTGATTAAAGACATTGATTATTAAAAATTCTTCACTAATATCAAAATGCTTCTTACGCTTTGGTTTCCGTTGTTCTACAAAGACTGATTCAATACCCCATTTTTGAGGTATTTGTGTAGCTTCTTCCTTACACTTTTCATACTCAAGTCTGTACTTTTTCGAATGTGGCCTTACAGTGTTTGAGATTTTAAGTGCATGACTTAAATCTTTATTTTCCGCTAGAAGTAATTTTGATAAAATATTTACTTCGTTTAGTATATTGGAAAGCATTGTGTACATGATTATAAATTTAAGCTTCAACACATTTAAAAAAAATTATAGCTACTTGTGGCTGCATTAATCAATAAGGTTACGTTTTTTCATGAGCCGAGAAGATTTCGGAATGTTTCAGACTTGTAAAAAAATCATCCAGACAATTTTAAATACAATTTGTTTATTTGAGAAGAGATTACACAATTTTAGGATAAATTTAAACCAGTTTAGAAGATTGTTAGGACCGTTCAAACACTGGAAAAAATTAAAATATTTAATGAATTTTTAGAAATCTTTAAAAGTATTACAATGTTTTTTATCTATTTTAAAATTAAAAAATTCGGAAATATCTTCTAAACTAACTTAGATTACCGCTAAAATTGTCTTTAAATCTTCGAGACTTGTTTCTAGTGATTTTGGAAATCTTATGTGATGTTTTAAAATTGTTCTAAGTATTCCCTTAAAATTGAAAATTGTTGAAATCCGTTGAAGTACACTGAAATCTATTAAAAATTATTAGTTAAGAATTCTGAATTAAACATTATATTGAATGATTTCGAGTAGTAAATTTGGTTAAAAACGTCGTGTCAATGTTTAAACATTTTTAATTGTAAGAAATCCATGCTAATTTAAAAGAAATGTGCAAAGAAAAAAATTAATTGTATAAACATTACCATAAAGCTTTTGGCAGAATTTACTACTCCCCATAATAATAAAATATTAAGTTTAATGCATAAAATACGGTTTTAATATATTTTTTGAAAAAGAATTGTTTAAACAAATTAGATTTGTTCAAATAATTAAAAAATTGTTAATACATTCCTTCGAATTTCTATAATTGAAATAAATAATGATTTAAAAATGCACAAGAATATGTAAAATTGAAATTAAGATATAATTTTGCCACTGACCGTAAGGGGCCCCCTTACAGAAGGAGGCCTCCCGCAATGCGGGGTTTCGCGGTAAGGACGTTACGCAACTCTTTACCTATTTACTTAATGAATCTGTATTCTAAAAATAAAATTTGTTTACCAAATTATTTTATATTATGGATAGACGCTGAAACGAAAAAAACACGTTTTTGCCAAAAACAATATGTTGATCGAATAAATGATATTCCAAATATACTGAAAAATAATTATCTTAATTTTTTCTAAAAATATTTTATTAATTTTTAAATTAACTTATGATCCATGTCGTCTTGTTTTATTTAAAGAAAAATTATTGTCCTGGTATAAAAGAAGATTTCATCTTTGTCTTTGCTCTTAATTCATTATTTCTCTTAATCATATTTAGTTAGCTAAGTTTACTATAGCAAAAAAGGTGTTTTTAGGGTGGATTGAAATCGAATTTCTTCGGGCGATCCGAAGAGGAAAACACAAAAAGGATAGATGCCTATTTTCCTAAAATCACCATGTGATGCTTAGCGGAATTACCAATTTTATTGTTTGGAACCTGATTTGTTGCATACTGCGTGAACATGACTTCTAGTGGCTCTTTTTAGTTCGTTCTTTAGAATTTTCTCGACTTTTGTAAACCTCTATTTTTTGATGAGGAAATTTAATTCTAAAAATTTATTTCTATTAGAGGACATTTAAATTATAAATGTTTTTTTATAATGAAGACAACAATATTGTGCTCTTAAAGTTTCGAACAAGGGGTTTAGTAAATAAAAATGTATAAGTAATTCTATTTGAAGATAAAACTTATTTCTGAATGTTTCTAAAAGTAGTTGGTAGATGAGAAAATTAGGTTTGTAATTTAAGGGGCACACTGCATACGGGCGTAGGTGCAAAAATACGAATTTTACAGGAGAACTCAAAAACTGTCTAACGTTTCAAGATACAGTTAGGCTTTATCGAAACATGAAACGAATATCCTGAAAAAAGCATCCTCCTCCGAGAAAACCTTTGTCAAAGGTACAGCGTGTCCCCATAAATTCTGATTTTTATACATGAAAATTTGCATAATTTTTTTATTTTTCAATTAATAATAAAAACAAGAAACTACTTTCGAACTGTTGGTTAGCTCTATTGCAATGCAAGAAGAACGCTTTAAAAAAGATAACCATGTGCGAGAAAGAGATAGTTAAAGATTGACAAGCACCAAAAAGCTTCTATTTTTACAAATAAAAACTTACGCAACTGTTTAATTTCTTAATTGAAGAGACAAAGAAAAAAGTACTTTTGAGCTATTGCTTAGCTCTGTTGAGTCGCAAAAAGATCGCTCTGAAGCAGATAATCATGCGCGAGAAAGCCCTGTTCAAATATCGTCGCGCACCAGAAAGCTTTAATATTGACACATAAAAAGTTGCGGAACTGTTAAATTTTTGAATTCAAGAGAAAAACAAAAAAGTACTTTTGAGCTATTGGCAGCTCTATTTAACTGCAAAAAGAGATCTTTAAAAAAGATAACCATGTCCGAGAAAGCCCTGGTCAAAAATCGGGACGCGACAGAAAGCTTCCATTTTGACACATAAAAGGTAACTTTTACAGCAATTATTTCTCTCTAAGAATTCATAATTTTTTATGGACAAACTTAAAAAAACCAGAATCGACACGTGCTCTGAAAATCAATGACGCCGCGGTGACACCACATTATGAAGCATGGCACTTACGCCAGCAAGCATCGCGGCACTTACGCCCGTATGAATTGACTTTTTTTCCTAGACCTTCTTTCGGGTCGAACTGGGCTAAAATGTTCTATAGGAACACGAGTTAGAGGGAAAAAAGTAGTTTAAGCCAATAAACCGATTTTCAAAAATTTTGCACTCACGCCCGTATGCAGTGTGGCCCCTCAAATATTTTTCAATATAGGGAAATAATTTTGTTTTATTCAACTTTTTTCTACGAGATTATAATTTGTTAACATTTGCACACATTCCAAAAGATGAAAAAAATGAAATTATGGGTAAAAACTTATAATATCTTTATTTTGGAAGTGCAGAATGCATAGAAGATAAAAAAATTGCTCCCGGCAAACAAAAATTACCAGTGCTGACAAATTTGAAACAAAATGTAGATTTTTAAAAGATTCGAAAAAATAGAGAATATTGAAAGGATTAAAGAAAATTAAAAAATTTTGCTACGATTCCTCAGACAATTTTAAATGATTTTTCGTTTTAAAACATTAATTTTAAGGGAATCTATAAAAAAATTTTAGAAAATTTTAAAAGATTTTCAAAATTATCAAACAGGAGTCTGAAAGATTTGAAGGACATTTATTTTTTTTTTTTGCAGAATTTTCCAAAATGTTAAGTTAATTCGAATCGTCTTAAAAGATATTTAGAAGATTTTGAAATAAAAGTTTTAAGATAATAACATGTCCAATAACATAATTTTATATAAAACAATATCTAGATTTTGGAAGGTTTCAAAACAAAATTTAGAAGCTTTTTAGGAGGTTTGAAAGGTTGCAAGAAAATACACACTTTTTTTACGATTTCTCAGAGAATTTGAAATGATTCTATATTTTACAAAAATTATTTCAAAAGATTTAAAAACATATTAAAAGATTTTCAAAATTATCGAAAACGAATCTGGAAGAATTGAAGGAATTTCTTTTTACATTTTTTTTTAATTTTTAGGAAAAAATTAAATTGTCTTAAAGATGTCTAGAATTTTTCAACTCATTTTTAAAATAATAAATAATTTTTAAAATCTTAAAAAAATGTAGGTTTTTCAAGATTTCCAAATAAAATGTTAAAATTTTGTAAAGATTGTGAAAAGTTTAAAGATAATTAAAAGAAATTTTAAGATTCCTGGGAATACTTAAAGCTGATTCTTTATTTAAAAAAAATTAATTTTCAGAAAATATTTAAAAAGATTTTAAAGCATTACAAAAGATTTTTAAAAATCCCAAAATTTAATCCGGAAAATTTTGAAATAATTTTAGGAATAATCCAAGTCACTTAAAAAGATATTTATACATTTTTTGAAGTTTGGAGAAATAACAAATATCTTGAAACTTTAAAAGATTGAAAAAAATTGGTAAAAGTTTCTTAAATTTCTTCAAAACGAGAAAAAGTCTGAAATATCTTTTAAATGATTCAATTTTTTCTTAAAATTTCGTAAAATTCTGTAAAATAGAAAAAAAATCTTAGAAATTTTCTAAATACATTATTGACATATGGAAATCTTCAAAAATCTTTTTAAATATTGTAGAACAACCCAGAAAAATTATATTTATATAACCTTAAAGCAAATAACAAAATAAAATAAAAAAATAAATATTCATTCAAAATTTTAATTTGTATTAAAAATGATTTTTTATTATAGTTTACATAACATTTTTTTTTAACTCTAGACTGAAAAATGTTTTCTGGTTGCGAATTCAACAATTGACCTCTTTTGATAGAATTTTCATCTTTTAAAATAAAAATTGCAAATGTTTGGTTTGAAAGTAAAATCTTTTTTGGCTGAGGATTTAACTATTTTATTATCATTTTCCGACATGAATTCAACTTTTATTGATTAAAAATTAAAATATTTTTTATTGAAATATCAACTATCAAATTTTTAGTTGAGAATTCATATTTCTTAGTTGAAAATGTAACGTGTTGGTTAAAAGTTGAAATGCTTTGTTAAAAATTCACTTTTTTGGTTAATTATTTATTAGTTTAGTTTATAATTTATATTTATTTTTAGTATATTAATCTTATTGGTAGAAAATTAAAGTATTTGGTTAAAAATTCAAATATTTGGTTGAAAATTAACTTTATTTGTAAAAAATGCATAGACTCGGGTTAAAAAAAATTTTCTGTGAAAAACACGTCTGTTTTGGAAAATATTTAATGTTTTTTTTTGCTAAAAAATAGAATAGTTGAAAATTAATTTCTATTGTTTGATAATTCAACTATTTTATTGAAAATTTGCATTTTTTTATTAGTTCAACGGTTTTTTATCAAATAAACATCTTTTTGGATTTAAATGTCAGTTTTACATTTTCCGTTGAAACTTCAACAATTTGGTTTAGGATTAACTTTTTTGTTAAGTTTTATATTTTGCATGTCCGAAATTGTACAAAATATTTTCGAATGTTCTCAAGAATCTTAGAGTAATTATAGTTATATAACCTTAAAAAGAAATAAACAATGAAACATGAGAAATATATACTCATTTAAAATTTATATTTATATATTTTCTTGTTGGTAAACAACAGAAATTGTTTGAAAATTTTCAATATAATAAATAATTGAGAAATAGATGTTCTTCCTTTACCCGGACGAATAAAAAATAATTACAGAAGCTAAGAATGGTTTTATTTTTTCTAGACAATTATTTTAGATCCCTGAGAAATTTCCTGATGCATCGGATTAATCAATTTTTTTACTGAGATAAAAATTTACCTTTGTGGGTAGAGGCGGTCGTCAATTTTCAGATGATTGGATAAAATTAGAAGACTGGATTTCTGTGAAAGCTCGAAGGCTATGATCGTACAGCAATTTTCCTTCGGAGAGTAGAAATCGATTCTTACGACTGTTTGTCCCTGGTGCACTGATAATTTAGATTTTAGGGCTAGCAAGTATATAAAAAACACCAAATTTCTTGGTCTACTTAAATTATTTATCTAAAAAAGATATATACATTTTTAAATTAATTAAATTAATAGCGCGCTACGTGCGCGGCTCGCAAGTGTCTGAATATGTTTTAAAAAGGCTCTAATTTTTCCTAATATTTTGCTTAATCATATAAAATAAAAAGAAAGTTATTTAAATCTTCTAGATTATTTTCGGATACACCTGAAATATTCTAAAATATTTTCTAATTTTCTCAAGAATCTTAAAAAATCTATATTCGTATGAATTTATAAACAATTAATAATGCTTCTTTTCTTGTAAGTAATTTAAAAATTTGCGTGACTAAAAAAATATTTAAAAAGCATTTCGAGTGTCCGAAGGTAATGTCACGGTATATTATATGAAGAAGGGAGTGGGGGTTCAAAAGATGAAAAATAATGTTACGTAATATGTGAACGCTCCCTATATAGTTTCTACGATCATGGACAGTGTGTATGCACAGAAGCCATTTCTACTGATTTTTTATTACAGTCAAACTCCGACATAACGCCCTTAGATATATCCCTTCCGAGAATTGTCGTCACGCCGCAGGTAGGTGTAAAAGGAGCTGCGGGGGAGGGTGTGGTGGTCATTCATGTGTGAACACGTAAAGAAAGTTTACATACGGAGAGGCACTCTCTCGGATTTGTTTCCTACCACCGCCAGCCCAAAAACTGGAACAGTATTCGAGTTGCATTGCAATTCCTAAAATTTTACACAAATCGATGAAAAAATGTGCTGAGATATCCACAAAGGGGTTAAGTTCAAGAGAATATATTCCCAGTTTTTTTTTTATTTGACGGAGAATTCTACCACGCATCTTAATTATTTGTAATCTGTTATAAAGATATTTTCTTAACTCCTTCATATACTTTCCTCTAGAAGACTGAACTTGAGAAACAATATGCAATAAGGCGAATCGTATTGAATTGTTTCACTCAATTTGAAGCGAGTTAATTGAAAACTCGATTTACCTGGAACCTCGTCGATTTAAAATACAGACCAGCTTAGACCTTACGAGACAATCGGTTCCTAAGAAGGATATTGAAAAGAAGAGAAGACATAAGAAAAGGAAAAAGGAGAAAAAAATGAAAGAATAAAAGGGGAAAAGAACGAAGATAAGACCCTCATTGATAAATGAACTGGCTGATTGGAGGCGAGCTACGTAAATGCTGACGTCGTCACCTTCTACGTAAACAGTGTCGTTAAACACCCGGTGATAACTCTTATGATATAAGAATGGTAAGAATGATTTAGAGATTTGCACTCTTCTCGTGAACCACTCGTGAAGAGAATAATCTTTTGCTTCTAGACAAGCTGTCTACGAGCCAAACATTTTGAGTCTCTTATCAAACCTCAGTCTCTTCTCGGCTTTAATAGCCGAAACTACTTTATGATATAAAAAATCAAATTGTGAAATCTGTGTCTAAAAACGGGAATTGAAAAAATGGGGTTGTATTTCAATCTATCTTAAACAGGTATTTAATTTAAATTTTAAGAAATTTTATAAAAAATATTTTTCTTTTCATCACAATAAAAAGAAAGAATTGAAATTTAGAGTGATCAGAAATTCTTTTTTCAAATGTTCGTTAGTGGAGAATTTTGAATTGTGAAAGCCTTTCAAACTGTTTATTTTGGTAAACAAATTCTATATTTAAAATTTCCAAAAGAGGATGAATGTAAAAAGTTGGAATTGAAATATTAGAACTCGAATAAAAAGGCATTTTTGCTTTCATCAACACTAAAATTTTAATTTTTTTAGTTTTATTTAAAAATGAATGTGCATATGAAATTCATAAATATAATTAACATTATTTTTCGAATTCTGTTGAAGTTATAAACCTAAAAATGATTAAAATAGTGAAATATGTTCTTTAAATCACTAATTGAAAAAATTGGAATTTATTTAGGTTCAAATTTAGAAAAATTCTATCTGAAAAAATAGGTGGATTTACAAAATTATGAGAAAGAAACCTGGAAGATTTAAAGAGAATTTGTTTTATTTTCTCCAAATTTTAGGAAAAATTGGAATCATTTCAAAAGACAGAAGTTTTTTTTTTAAATTTTCAAAATAATAAAAAATTTCCAATTAACTAATGTAATAAGACTTTCAAAGGTTTCAAGATAATGCATTTTTTTTAATTCCTCGGAATATTTAAAGTGAATTTTCATTTTTTAAATTCATTTTAAAAGAATATTAAAAAATATATAAAACATTACAAAAGATTTTCATAAATATCGAAAATGAATCCAGAAGGTAAAAATGTCAGTTGAAGTTCTCACGGATTCTATTGTTGTTGACATGGTTGTAGATGAAAACTTGCGATTGATGTGGGTCCCATATATTTGAGCTGTGATAGACAATCTTGTGAGGCGCGAGATTTGAAAGTAGTTCATTCCGAGATAAATTTTAGTATATATATATATATATATATATTAAAAATTTGTCAAAATGACAACCGCAGGATTTCACCGGGAGCCGGTGCTAATCTGAAAAATTGCACCCGCTCCCAGCGAAATTACGGTAAAATTTCAGCCACAACCACGTCTCACGACCGTTAGATAGGTGGTTACAGTCTGTAATGAAATCAATACGAGGATCCGGTAAAAGTTTCGTGCACCCTGAGAACACGGAGCGATCCAAGAACTACGCCTTCTGCATTTTTCCCGCAAGTGTTTTAGCATATTGTTGACACATAGGGATGCTTTTCAGGCTCTTAAAGAGTGAAAGATTGGCACCTGCAAGAGCGCCGATGATAAGGACGATTAGTTTAACAGAATATTGCGGGTACAATCGTTGCAACTCCCTTATAAGGTCTCTATACCTCTCTTTCTTTTCATTCTCCTTGATTAGGATGTTTTTGTCAGCTGGTGCCGAAAATTCGATAACGAACATGGTTCGCTTCGCGAAGTCAAGATGAACCATGTATGTGCGTGTGTGTACAGTAAATCAATGAAATACATTGTACGTTATTCAGTGATCATTTGTGGAACTAATTACTTACCTGTGCGGTGGCGTTTGGAACTAATTAAATATCGCTAGCTAGACGGTATGGCGAAGGGCTATCTTAATGCTCACTTTTCTGTAGGCGTGATAGTCATAACATGGTGATTTCGAATACAAATTATTTTTCCTCTTAAGGCCATGTGATGAGTATAACAGCTGATCATGTCAGCCCTAAGATCAATATTTTTCACACATATAGAAAAATAACAGTTTAAATAACGCGTAAATTTTGTTCGGGAAATGTTAATAAATATTAAAGGATCGTTTGTGGCCTTGCAAAGAGTTAGAGGAAGGAAAAAGTTTATTTATGCAAATAATGATTATCGACGGACACATTTAGGTTTTGCAGCAGAAGTTTGACTTTTAACTTTCTCTGACGGTAATCATGCAATCTGTTTTACCCACAGACCCTAAAAGTTCGAAGTTGTCTACTCGCTGCGCTAGTGCTGCTCTGACACAGCTGATACCAGAATGATAAGTATCTCAGACCAAATATATTTATTTGCATTTCATGTGCAAATATTAGTTTTCGCATTATTTATGCATAATGTTCATGAGCGATTTTTGTCGTTTTGACCCACTTTGATAAATATAAACATCATAACTAGCCCATTGACAACATTGCAAATTGCTTTCAGGGTTTGACGACAGCACGGTCGGTATTTCTCCAAAATAGTAATTAAAAAAAAACTTTTTTCAATATTCTAATTATTTAGGACCGGAGGCACATTCTTGCATGCCTTCTATTAATCGTGCCAAATTTTTAACACGATATCTCATTCCGTGTGGACGTAAGTTGCGAAAGAAAACTTCCACTGGTGTTTTCTTCAAAAAAAATTTTTTCTCAAAATTTCCACCGGAACGAAGCAGAAACATGGACCTTATTACCTCCTCTTTCATTTCCCAAACTTTCAGAGCGATACCTCATTTAGTTTAGACGTAAGTTGGGAAAGAAAAATTGAAGACCAGGTTTGGTCACGTGACCCTCTCGTCACATGGCCTTAAACTGAAACATTAAACGTGTTTTTAAAATTAACATGTTTTAAATAAAGCCTACGTAATAAGTAATTGATCAGATTTTTTTAGATATTTTTTTCTTATGTTCAAAAAATTTTAAACTTAAAATATCCAGAAGAGGACGAACATAGAAAAATTGGAATTGGGAAATTACAAATCGCATAAAAAGAGGTTTATTTCAAGTCTCGTTTATTGCAAGCCAAGCTATTCGTTTATTGCATCTTCCCGAACTCCCACCATTGTCACATGTTGCGTATAGCCAATAGTAGTGAAAGCGGGATCGTATTGGAAGACCACCTTACAAATAGGTGTAGTGCTGTGGCCGAAAAATTATATTTTCTGACCATAATTTTTGAACTAATTAAAATGTTAAGGTTCTTTTCTCTGTAAATATGTTAATTTTATAAACCTTAAATAAATATGCGCTTAAAATCAGTAATTGCAAAAAGGGATGCATTTCAATTCAAATTAATCAAGTATTAAATTTTAAATAAAAAAGAAAAATATGTAATAATTGTTGTTTATTAAAATGAAAAATAAAAGAATTGAAACGTTCGATAATAAATAATTTCGAGTTTCAAACAGCTTTAAAAATTAAAATCTTTTAAATAAAATGTATGTAATAAGTTATTAATCAAATTTTAAAAATACAATTTTTCTTTAAACAAATTCTACATTAAAAATGTGCAGAAGACAATGGATGTAGAAAAAATGAAATAGGAATATTATAAATCGAATAAAAACATTTGATCTTGCACTAGCACGAAAATTTCATATTTTTTAAATAATTATATTTAGGATCTTGCTGTTGAATTTTGTCAATGTTATAAACGTTAAACGCCTCTTGTTAAATCTCAGTCTCTTCTCGGTTCAAAAATTTAAATTGTGAAGTTTGTTCCCTAAAATTTCAATCGAAAAATCGAGAAATTTTTAAATTTAAATTAATCCGATACGTATTTATTCAATTTAAATGAAAACAAGAAATAGTTAAAAATCGCTTTTCCTTTCATTAAAATAAAAAGAAGAAATTGAAATTAGGATCAAAAAAGACTTTTAAAATAATTTTTATTTTGTTAAAAAAATTCCACATTTAAAATATAGAACAAAGAACAAACGTGAAATCCGGAATTATAATATTAAAAATTGAATAAAAGCTCATTTGACCTTCTATCAGCTCCCACATTTCAAAATTTTTCTAGATTTATTTGGAAATAAATATACATCCAGAATATTTTTCTTCTGATTTTAGACAAAAACGAATTTCACAAAATTACGAGTTATTTTAACCTTGAAGGATAATTTCCGATACTTTATAATTTCTGATATTCAGTTTTGCAAAAATAGAAACATTCAAGTTTTTTTAAATTATGTTAAGATTTATCCCTCACAGCAATAGGATATATAGGGATATTCCATTTTATCCCATTTATCTACCAGGTTTTCCTAAGGATTTCCCAGGGATAACCCGTCGAATATCCCGCAAGGCGGAAATTTGAATATCCCGTAAGCGTCCCAGGTTTACCCTGGATATCCTGGGGTTATCCCTGGGATATCAAAATTTCCGCATTGCGTAATATCGGACGGGTTATCCCTGGGATATCATTGGGACAATCTGGGAGATAAATGGGATCAAATGGGGTATCCTGGTATATCCTATTGCTGTGAGGGATAGTTCTCTTTTTCCGTCGAAGTCAAAATTGGAAGAAAGTATAAACTTTACTAAATAATGGCAATTTATTTTTATTATATGAAAAGTGATAAAATAACAAAATACGAAAAAGGCTTGCTTTGTTAAAAAGTTTCTGGTACGTGTCATTATTTTATCTAAAATATAAGTTGTCTCGTCAACTAAATTTTAAGTATTCTTATTTGAAGAATTTCAAACATAAGTATATAAAAATTAAAAACATTTAAATTTGGATCTTGAAAATTCGGAAAATTTCAGTTCTAATACACAACTAAATGGTAAACAAAATTGAAATATATTAAACAGGTAAATATAAAATTGTCGAAACTAAATCTTTTCCAAATTGGAGTCGTTTAAAGGAGGCGGATCAATAAGGCCGGTTCTTGGGCCATCTGCAGATTGGTCTCAAACATGTTTTATTTTATTCATCTAACTAGGTCTCATAACCCCTTAAAAGGATTTTTCCTGAGAGTGATCTGATTTCAAGGTATAGTCATTTTTAAGTTCGTATTTTACATGGATTTTCGCACTTTCAATCAAATCATGCTAAGTTTCACATTGTTAGTATTGCTCACGCAAGATCATACTTGGCCAAAAACTGCGCACGTATATGCGTTACAACATATGTTAAAGCCATCATTTTTCTCGAGGTACTTTGCCTTCAAAATAGGGCTCATTTTTATACTTTATTAGGTTTGTGATCATGAAAGGAGTAAAAATGTCCTACTTTATCAAATTTATTAGCAATATTTTCTATAAAATAATCTAAATAATCTTGGAGACATTTTTCTAAGAAAAGGTATATTAGTTTACAGTCAATCAGAACTTATGGTCGATTAGAGGCTAGGCACTCTGCAACAGCCTTATTC
>NC_046661.1:115207230-115213137 GCF_010883055.1 Belonocnema kinseyi | reverse complement strand
ACCAGTATCGACGTAAACCCTCAATGCAGCAAAAGGTTTGATTCTGATACGATTATTCTTATGATGACAGACAATGCATCTGGATTGAGAAATCATACATCTCATATGGAAGTTTGATTTTCCTACAGTCAGAATCTGAAGTTCCATCTTCACTGGAAGATTCTGAATTTTTATTATTCTGACTCTTACCTGGCTCTAAAACATTTGATAAATCATTTTCAGAAGAACTCATCTCTTTTGCATCTGTAATCCGACGCTTTTTAATCGAAAAGCATCGAAAACTATCGCAAACCTTTGACTAAATAGTTAAGGAGCTATTAAAAGCAGGTTTAAGAACATTTAATGCCCGTTCATCCTGAACTACTGATAGATGACTCTTTGGTTTTAAGAATTTGCCGCAACAAGAACACTGTTTTTTTCAGCATAATAAGTGGTAGTTAAAACTTAATTCGTAATTAATTATTTCACCTGAAAAAATGAAGAGAATCTGAGACTGGTGTACAGAACTATTAAATAATAAGGTTTTAAAAAAAAGTGTAGCCTCTTATGCCTATGAAGTACCTGTGCAAAAAACTTACAATCGCTATGAAGCTAGTCGATACTGATAAAATAAAACTACAATAAAATAATCTGGAACAAATGTATGTACGCAGTAATATGACATACAGTGGATAAAAACTCTTTAACAGGTCGAAACGTGGAAGAAGAATGAAGGAGAATATAGCTAAAAGAATCGGCAACAAACGCGAATACCATGTGGAGGGGGAAAACAGTTGAACGTAGCGAAGCGGCAGTCGCACATGAACGATAGCGTTTTGTTTCCTATTCCACTGACTTTGGTTGATTTTAATCTCACTCCTCTTTGCCCAAGGGCGTCAAAGTGGCTAAGACCGGCAGTAAATGTTTTTTAAAGAAAAATAACTTAAAAATAATAAATTAATACCTTAAAATAATACGCTCGGTTTTTCATAAAGTGCAAAAATAAGCCCTATTTTGAAGGCTAAATACCTCGAGAAAAATGATGGCTTTAACATATGTTATAACGCATATACGTGCGCAGTTTTTGGCCAAGTATGATCTTGCGTGAACAATACTAACAATGTGAAACTTAGCATGATTTGAATGAAAGTGCGAAAACCCATGTAAAATACGAACTTAAAAATGACTATATCTTGAAATCAGATCACTCTCAGGAAAAATCCTTTCAAGGGGTTATGAGACCTAGTTAGATGAATAAAATAAAACATGTTTGAGGCCAATCTGTAGATGGCCCAAAAACTGGCCTTGTTGACCCTCCTCCTTTGTACATTTGATTATTACACCATTAAGCCATTTCTCTTTCGGGGTAGGTGTGACTCACTCGGTGGGGGAAAGGAGGAATGTGCGGAAGGGATAGAGAATTTTCAGATTGATCCAGAATTCTCGTGTTATTTATGTAAATAACACGTTCGTTCCGCAACACTGCTCCGACCCAGGTCGCTGATCAATCTTTCTAGCAATCACCCCAAGTGAAGATCCTCACAAAATTGTTATGTAAGGTTCCCCACTTGGGTCCATTAGTAGCCAAGGTCTTTTGATTCAGGCGTCATTCACTCTGCTGACACTCTTTTTATGAACTATTTGCCGCCATAATTTCCTGTCCTGGCATACTTATCTAGCTTCTCTTATGTTCATGCATTTTTTCATGCAGGTTCTCGTGTTTCTATAACTTCTTATGTCTCTGCTAACTAGGGTCCTATTCACACATTCTAACCATTCTTTCCGCAGTCTACCTCTGGGAACGCTGTCATTTACTTCACCTTGATACACTTGTTTCGTTACTCTTATTTTTTTCTTGATAAGTCCGTGTCTCGTTACCGTGTAGTACAGTCCGTACAAATATAGAATTATGCATTGCCATTTTAGCTTTATTTGATTTATTTTTACTTCTGATAAGGGGACCTGCTCTACCAATAACCTTCTTACCTACGTTGATGCGTCTATCTAATTCCTCATCTATCTTCCCGTCCCTAGTAAATAAGACACCAAGGCATACGAATTTATCAACTTGTTCAATTCTCTCATCATTTAATAAAATATTGCATAGTGTATTCTCACTATTTCCTTCAAACACCACAGTTTTTGTTTTATTTGCGTTAATTTTGAGGTCCATGCTCTTCATGCTTGCATCTAGTTTATTCAACATTCTTTGTAAGTCTTCGATTGACTCTGCCATAATAGCCTTATCATCTGCGAACGCTAACCCACGTACCCTTACTGTTTCGAGATCCACACCCTCTTGGTCGAAAAGAGCCATTTTTAAACACTAGTCCATAAATAATATAAATAACCGTGAAGACATAACGCATCCTTGTCTAACTCCTTGAATAATATCGAAACAGTCACTCAATTTCCCATTCACCCTTACACTCGCTTTGCCACCCGTATGTATTATTTTTATATCTATAAAAGCCATCCATTGACTCCATACTCTTTCAGGACTTCCCAAAGTTTACTTCTATTTACCTTGTCAAAAGTTTTCTCTAGGTCAGGTCAACAAATGCACAGAAAACTTTTTTCCTACTCTCAAACTTTTTTCTGTTATTAGCCTTAAGCTAAATATTTGATCCGTACATGATCTTCCTCGCATAAACCCACTTTGGACTTTCCAAGTCTTTGTTTCTGTCACTTTTATTACCCTACGAATAAGTATTTTTGAGTATATTTTACTTACTGTACTTAATAAGCTAACCCCTCTGTAATTATTGCAGTCGCTTTTATCTCCCTTTCTTTTGTATATTGGTACGATAATCGCTTTTCTCCAATCGTCTGGGACATCTCCCATCTCCAAACATAAATTTATCATTCGCACAGTCTATGTGATATGCATTCGCCACCGTGTTTAAGCATTTCAGCGTTAATACCATCAACTCCGGCAGCCTTACTGCTTTCCAAGTTCTTAATTATATCCCTAACCTTAGTGACACAGACTTTCTCCATTAAGTTTTCTATCGCGTCGTGTTCAACATCGCAGTTGTGGTGTCCTATAGCTTCATGTCCGAATTGTCTCCTAAAATAGTCTCTGAAAGCCTCTAGTATTCCGTCTGCATCATATACCATTTCCCACCTACTATTTCTCATGTTGACAAATTCTGTCCTTTTGTTTCCTTTCATTTTTTTATAAAGCAGTTTCTTGCTTCCTTCAAAGTCGCTTTGTATTTTCATCTTTTCTTCTGCTCTAATTGTATCTTTACGTTTCTTAACTAATCGTTTGAGTATCCTGTTTTCAAGTCTATAATCATTTCTATATCTATTTCTTTCCTCATTGCTAAGACCTGCGACGTACAAAGTTTTCCTGCAAGCTTCTCTCTTTGCTTTTTGGGCAGCCTGAATTTCATCATTCCACCACGCTCACTATATCTTAGTTTTCTATACGGTCCTCCCATGTTGCCCTATCTATGTTTTCGATTATCTTATTTTGGAAATCTATTCGCATAGCCGGTTTCTGTAGGTTCCAAATTTTGATTCGCGTTTGTTTTATTTTCTTGGTTCTCGTTTTTCTGCATCCCCTTCCTAAGTTAATTTTTGAGATCAGAAGTAATGATCAGTGCTGCATTCAGGACCCCTCATGACCCTTGTATCTTTAACTAACTCTCTTAGACTTTCATCCGCAACAACAAGGTCAATTATGCTGCGGCTATTTCCTTCAGACCAGGTGCACATGTGGATCATTTTATGCCTAAACCAAGTATTTGTAATAAACAGACCCCTTTCCAAGCATGGACCAACTAATTTATCTCCGTTATAGTTTGTTCTTGGATCCCCAAAATTACCTAGTACTCTTTCTGTATCCTGATTTTGGATGCCCACCCAACCGTTCATGTCTCCTAGTAGAATTATTCTTTTCCCATGTTCCCAAATATTTATTGTGTCATTTAAAGTGTCCCAGAAGGCGTCTTTTACTTCTCTGTGATCACTATCAACAGGCGCAGAGCATGCTATGATAAATATTCTTCTGATTCCTACTTTCATTCTAGCCCACAGCAGTCTGGAAGATACGAAACCATGGTCTCCGAGATTCTGCTTTGCTCTTTCATTCAAAATAAAACCTACTCCTTGTTTACCATGTGATTCACTGTCTACTCCTGACCATATTTTAAATCCGCCTTTCAACACGCCGTTTTTTATGTCTTTGGTTTCGCATCTCTTTTTCTTTGTTTCAGGTACACATAAAATATCTAGTTTCCTCGCGTCCATAGTTTCACGAAATTCTTTGACCTTGGGATCATTTACTCCCCCAGCATTCCAAACACCCAGTCTCCATTCGTCGCCTGAAACATGACCTTTAGATTTTCCGTGTGCATGCCTTTTTGTCAATTAAAGTTCTAGTCCTTTCCGAGGCTATTTTGTAGTTTCTATTATTCATTGTTTAGATTATACGCCCAACTATCACCTTTATGCAATAAGTTTATTTTCTGAGTCGAAATCATATCAAAGTTAAGTAGCAAATCGTCATATGGTGGATATTGTAGTTATAACATCAGTCCTACCTAAACTTCAGTTAATAAGGGAGGGTTGTGAGAGGGTGGAGGCAGAACTGGAACCTAAAGAGTCGTCGTGGGTTTCTGTTTTTGTTTTCATGCTGAGAAGATCACCAGTCTTTAGCAGCGTTGTAAAATATGGGAGCTAATATCCGGCTGTCTTCTCAGACGACAATGGAAATCATGTCTAAAATGAATAAAACTTGGATTTTTTAGAATAGGCAATAGTTAAAAACTGCGCAATTTTAATTGGAAATTTCAAGAAGAAAGAACTTAAATGCGAAGTTTTAATGGAATACGTAACATTTTTAACAATTTAAGGCTATTTTAAAGTTAAAATCTTTATTGGAACTTGGAACAGTTGAAGCTGAAATTTTCGAGATTGTGAAATTACAAATGGAAAGCATTTAAAATTTAATATTGAAACATTTTGAATTTCAAAATAGAAGAGTACATAATGTGTTTTTTAAAGCAGAATAAGATTTTCAAAATTTTTATATTTGAAATTCAGCAGTTTACAAATGGAAGTCTGAAAATTAATAGAACTTCAGAAGGCGCCAGAAGTCTGAGCTTTTCAAACTGAAATTAATTAAAAATCTACAATTTCAATTTGAAGAAATATTAGCAGGAAACAAAACGAATTTCTCGTTGACAGGTTCCAAGTCAGTAATAGGTCAGGAATATCTTATTACATTAATTTATTTTAAGTGATTTCCTTAATATTAGGGAAAATAATAATGCTAATTAGGAAAGATATCGTGGTAAAAATAATTTTGAAATTGTACGAGTTACGTTATTTTGAATTTAATGTGCATTTTCTTCTTGTTGAAAATGCGATAGCTTGGAAGGTTTTTAACCAATGTAAATAAAATTTATAGGTGTTATGTAAAATTTAAAACTATTTTTGTGTAGAAATAAATCTTGAAAATAAAAAACTTCATGTAAAAAATGTCCAAATTTGGTTGATTCTTCGTTTTAAGCTCGTATTTCCTTCTGTTTTCTGTGAAAGTTATTATTTACGATTTTATCATTCGTAAGAATCGTTTGAGCCTTCTCTGATTGCCAAGCTATAAAACTCCTAAATTTAATTGAAATCTGTTTAAAAATTTTCGAAATATCGCATTGTTTTTAAATATTTGTAAGAAAGTCAAAGTGATGTGACTCCTAAAATTTTGACATTAAATTTTAAGAAAATCGCTCATAGCGATAACAACTTTAATATTCTCAATTGAAAATATAACTATTTAAACTATTTTAATAACTGTCTTAGATTCTGATTAAGAAGTATTTTACGAGGGTGGATTGATAAGTTTCCGGCCTGACCAAGAAAAACAACGTTTTTAAGAATTTTTTTTTTATTTCTCAACATAATCTCCTCCAAGGCTGA
>NC_046661.1:115205662-115207130 GCF_010883055.1 Belonocnema kinseyi | reverse complement strand
ATGCCAATTAGCACAAATGGTAAGTTCCGACAGTGCCTACAAGTGTGCCTACTGGCCGCTAAATGGCAATACCGGTTTCATATGTATACACCTGGTAAAGTCGACGACGTGCTTTCCGCAATGGCTAGCGTTAGTATTCACTGTACTCCTACTGAGAAGTTGGTTAAAACCATGGCCTAGATCTTAACTTCAGTAGTGAGGAAAGTATATTACTCCATCTAGACGATTCACTTCTGCAGGGAAATAAAGCAAAGTCAAAAACCTCCTTGTACTGCTTCTCGATAAGAAAATACATAACAAATTTTTCACTAATGGAGTATATCAGTTCCTATCAAAAGAACTAACGTTTGTTTTTCCGTAAAGCATACGGTCATCATTCAAGCTCGTAGGATTTTATTTTCGCGTGCCAGGACGGTTTCATTTCCACCTTAGTATACCAGAACTACATTTTACGTCAAGAAATTTCCACTGACAGGTGCAGAGCATGGCATGCACATCCTGAGCACCTAAGACACAAACCACAGCCAAATCTGCATTCCGTCTTCCTTCAGTTCATGTTTCAGAGATTTGACGCCGCTCAGTGGTAACATATGAGAGGAATTGCAGGAGCATGCACATGCTCACTCAAGCGTCACAAAACAGAGAGAGAAACAAGAAAGAGAAAAAACAGGAGAGAGATAAAATAGTTCTGAGACTGGATTTAATGTTATGCTCAGTCGCAAAAATTACATTAAATCCAGGTTTGACTGTATCTAGGTGTCCTTCTCACCGAGGAACGAAACACCTCCACAGATTTCTCTCTTATGGTATTAGCCAATTGGTCATCATTTAATTTCCCAGAACGAGGAGAGCTAAATTTTCTGGAACTGCGAGTTTAGGGCAATAGTCTCCATTTTACTCTCGAGGCCTGACAATGTTCTCGAGGACTTCGAGAAACGAACTATATTCATGATTGAATTATCTTATGTTGATGTGCCGATTACTCTAACTAACCTTCATTGAAATTAAATATTGTAATCATCTACTAGGCAATCTGATAAGTCCCTGAAAAATGAAACACGGAGACGTTTTTTTGGCCAAAGTCGGTTTTATTTTTCAACATACTCTCCTTTTAGGTTGATACAGCGAGTCCAATGATTTTCTAACTTTTTGATACCGTCCGAAAAGTACTCGATCGGAAGGTCTCCAAAATACGCCTCAGTTTCAGCTATGAGCTCCTCATTTGACTAAGAACGCTTACCGGTGAGCCATCTCTGCAGATTAGGGAACAAGTAATAGTCGCTGGGGGCCAGGTCTGGTGAAAACGGTGGCTGAGGAACCAATTCGAAGCCGATTTCATGCAATTTTGCTTGTGCAGCCAAGCATCAATGAACAGGCGCATTGTCGTGATGATAAAGCGGTTTTTTCTTCTTCAAATGCGGTCGTTTTTCGGCGATTTCGATTTTCAATAGGTCCAATAATGATGAAT
>NC_046661.1:115156814-115205562 GCF_010883055.1 Belonocnema kinseyi | reverse complement strand
GCGCATACTTTGAATAAAATATTTGTTATCATTCTCTTGAAATAAATGTGTTTTTTTCTTGAAAAAATACCGGTTTCATATGTATACACCTGGTAAATATGAGGTGAATATGCAGGCCAGATGTTGGTATGTAGAACAAAAATTTTTCTACCAGAAGTTCTGCAAGTCATCTAGTCCGGTAGGGGAGAAGTTCATCATGCTCCTCAGTGCCTTCGTCACTTCATTGGCAGTGATTACTGGACATGTCTTCTTAGATGTTATGAGGTGATCGCGAGGTTTCTTGAAGCTGGAGATATTCCCAGTGCCTTACTTTCAATGGGCGAATTTTTATAAAAACAGAGAAATCGTTGAAGAGGCACTGTAGGTCAACAAGAAACTGTTAGTCAAACCATGTTAGTAAACAGAATACCAGATCTTATGTAGCCAATCACACACTGCACATAGATCGCATTCTGTCCTCCCAGTCAATCTGCTTAATCAGTAAATGCAACACAGTAAAAAGAAATCCTTAAAATTTAATTTGACATACTTTTAGGATTGCCTTAAATTCATTAGATAACTTAATTTATAATATTGAGGTAAACGTAAAGTCAGCTTGTCTTTGCAGATAGTAATTTATGGTCGAAAATGAACGTGAAAGCCGCATGACTGATCAAAATTGTTCATATTAAGTGCGTAAAACAAAATGTCCGTTCCAACGGAGATCAGTTTCATCAGATGCGGGCAAAACTCGCATTTACTTTTTTAAATCCAGTCCACTCAATAGGAAAATTCATTTCTATCGCCGTACTCACTGTCATGATTGCCTGTATCTTTGCATTATAGATCTTACTTTGCAAACAAAAGAAGGCGCACTTTGGTGCAGTTTATTCTGCAGTAAGCGCATTTTAAGTTTTTAGGCTAATGCTGACTTACGGCCGCGCGTTCTTATTTTGATCACACCTTAAATTCCGTTGCTATAATAGCGGACTTCAAGGTTTTCTTTTTACTGTGAAGCATCTGTTGGTCTTTTGATCCATCGTCGGTTTTAGCCTCCGATTTGAATCAGCCAAAGCTCTCAGCGCACCAAAAGCTAAACAATTGATTATCAAGAGGTCAAGCTTTACGGTAAGATTCTTATAGAAGGCGGCATCTATTTTAGCCTTATCTTGGGGCTTTGGATGAACCTGGATATTAATACTTCTTCTCATCCTGAAATCGGAATCAACCCTCAGGGGATGTCGGCTTTGCGTATACGTCTTAATGTTGTTTACTCTTCTTCGTCTGCGGCTTGTTCTTGTAGCGGTTGAGGAAGTGCTCTGCGTTTGTACCCAGTTTACGACTGGTAAGTAGCGTTAGATCGAAATGAACCTATAAAGCCTTTGCGAATAGAGCTAATATGCTGGTAACGTAAAATTCCACCAAATTATCCTTCAGATGATCCATCCACTTAATAGTGTGAGCGCATTGCCGGTTCATCGTTGTGTTTCCACCCGAATTATTTTTAGCACCCCGAACTATAGGTCAATTGGCACAGTTTGTCGATACATTTTTGGGTAATCTGCGTGTTCGATCATATTGAAACGCATTTACAGCTGGGCTTGGTGTGTCATAGTTGTTCTCACAAGCAGCGAAGACATCTTATCCAGGTGCCATTCAGCTCTTAGCACGGTTGCTACGTTCCTTTTTGGCGTTTTTTCCTTGGGACTATCCTTGTAAAATTTTTCGTGACCGCTTATTAGGCAATGTAATCATATTCAGCAGAAACCCTTGGTATGGGAGATCTTCTATCCGCAAACTGAAGACGCATCCGGTGGCTTTGATATAGGTCCTCTGTTTCGATTCCTAAGGAACCGAACTGAACCGATCTGAACTGAATCAAACTATATATAATATTTCTTTAAATATTAAATGTTCTATAATTGTCAATCTTATTTTAAATCTGTACAAATAATATCTGTACCAATAATGCCCTAAAAACAAAATTCAACTAATTTTGAATGGAAAACCTACTATTATATTTTTGTTTCGGAATTTATCTCGTTTGGTTAAAAATTCTACTATATGATTGAAAATTTTATTAATTTAAAAAGAATGCATATTATATGGTTAAAAATCATATTTTTTCGTCAAAAATTAAACTACATATTTAATTGAAAACTGAACTTATTTATTTAAAATTCATTGTTTTGTTTGAAGATTAATTTATTTAATTGAAAATTCAACTATTCAATTTGAAGAAAAAAAATCTTCCCGGTTAAAAATAATCTTGTGGGTTAAATTTAAAATTTTTTTGTTAAAAATTAATATTTTTTAAATATTGATCATTGTGGTTGAAAATTCGTCCCTTTGATTAAAAATTAAACTGTTTTTAGAAAATTCGTTTCTTTTTGTTTAAGGATAACATTTTTTAACTAAAAATGTAACTGTACCGTTCATGATTGAAAATTAATACGTTTTGACTACGGATTCAACTACAGTTTACTCGTACAACTAGAGTTTTAGAGTTTCACTGTCTTTTGTTGAAAATTCTTCTTTTTTGGTTGAGTTCAACTTTTTTTATTTCTAATTGAAATTTATAGTGTTGAAATATTAAATATTACACGTTTCGTTTAGAGTTTATCTTTTTTTGTTGCAAAATGAGCTATTCGGTGTGTTTGACTGAAGACTTTAGTAAAAAATTAACTATTTTGTTGTAATTCAATTTTTTGTTAAAAATCCGTATTCTTCTTTAAAAATTTAATTAAAGTCAAACCTAGACCTAATGCTAATTTTGGGACTGAGCGTGACATTAAATCCAGAGTCTCGGAACTATTTTATCTCTCCTGTTCTTTCTCTTTCTTGCTTCTCTCTATTTTGTGACACTTAAGTAAGCGCAGCATATCCTCCCGTAGTTCCTCTCACAAGTCCCTACCGCTTGGCGTCCATTCTCGGAAACATTAAATTGAGGATCACTAAATTCAGGTTTGACTATGATTGGTTTGATATTAAACTATTTTTCATGATAATTTGTCTTTTTGACTTCAAAATTAACAGTTTTGTTAAAAACTGATGTATTTTCTTGAAAATACATATTTTTTGTTAAAGCATACATAGTTTTGCTTTAAAATTAATCTTTTTGGTTGAAAATTTATATGTTTAAAAATACAACTAGTTGGTCAAATTTTCAATTACTTTGTTACAAATTAATTTTTTAGGAATTGATATCGATATTGAATTTAATATAATACTTCTATTGAATTTATTCAAAGAATTTATTCCTCTCTTATTCTCCTTTTATTTCCCTATTTTCATGAAAACTCTTTCGATAGTTTATGAACAGTCCCTTCACTGATGCTGAGTAAACTAAAAAAAGGAATTAAATAAGTAAAAGATAAAAGTAAACTAAAGAAATTAATTTCAAGTCTTGAGAAATGGTAATGAAAGTAAGGTCCTTCTCATAATAAAAAGTTTATTATGAATGCAGTGTATGCGGAAGCACATGGTTTAATTCACAGTATCTTATTGGGATTTTTGTGGATCTCCATGGGATGTCCCGAGTTGCGCAGTATGAGGCAATTTAAACACGGTAGAGTAAATTTCATATCTCATAAGGTTTACCATCAGTCGTAATTCTTTGCTTTTGTGTACCAATCGTGTGCAGGAAAAGTGCATATATGGCAATGAACAAGTCTTTACATCAGTCGTATTGTTGGTTTCTTACTTTCAACAACTTTGCCTCTCAATTCCACAAAATTCAGTTTTTCTCTTTAAATCTTTTCTTTTATTGTCAAATTTTTAATTTTCAATATGAGTTCAAAAAGCGAGTGGAAATTTCTTCTCATGAGGATCGACTTATCAGGTATGTGACTAGGAGAGTTGGCTACTAGTTTAAATTTGTACAATTTTTAAGTTTTTACTTTTGAGGTAATTTAAAGAATTTTGATTAAGAATTAAATAAAAGTGAAAAAGATTCCATCGTTTTCGAATGAAGGGTTTATTTTCTTCCTGAAAAAAAGTTTTAGGTTGTTTTCTTTTATGCATTTAATGTAAACAATCGACTTATTATTACTACTATTGTTATATCAAGTAAAAAAATGTTATTTTCACTATAGTTTAGGTAGAGCTCTTCATTTAATTCTTATTAAACATAATTATTTTTTAATTGTTGGATCTGATGAAGAAAAAAAATCGCATTCGATAAAAAGGTCTAAGTAAAAAATAGCGCTATATACAAAGATAATTATGGAAACTGTATATTTGGATGAGTTGTACAAGAAAGAACTGTGACTGAATATTAGGGTTGTGCGAAATTAGTTTTTTTTTAGTTTTCATGCATATCGCCCAGAAATTTTTTGGAATTCATAAAAAAATTATCCGATTTTTTTGTTTTCAACAAAAAAAAATATATTCAGAGATGTATATTAGAGGCGTAAAAAAAGTTTTTGTAAATTTAATTTAGAATTGTCAATATTTGGTGAATCTAGATAAGCCTCAACAAATTATTATTGTTTATAACTGTTTTCTTTTTAATTAATGCTAGATAGTGGCGGTTTTTTTCTCAGCTCTTAAATTTCTTGTCTACTTTTTACTTATTAGTGAGGTAATGATTTATACAAGTTAACAAACTTGCTTATTGAAACAATTTATTATTCTTTATAAATATCTTCTCTTATAGTAATGCTAGAAAGTTCCTTTTTTTCTGAAGTCTTAATTTTTCTCTGACTTTTTTATGAACAAATCGATGGGTTCTACGAAGAATATGCTATCTTTTCGTTACCGTTAAGAATTGGGCTAACTTCATTTTGTATGAAATTTAGTAAACACGTAAAAGTGTTAAAATAAATAAAAATCTTTTAAAGTTTCTTGTTTTTAAAGTTCCTGGAGCCTAAATTATGTTATAAACTGTAATACAAAATTCTGGAGTTTTAAATTAGTTGGAAATGTTTCGAAAAATAAGACTTTATTTATTCCTCCTGAAAACTTAGCTAAATGAAGTTAGCCTAATTCTTAACGGGAACGAAAAGAGAACCTATTCTTCCTAGCACAGATCGAAATAATAAGTGAACATCAACAAAAATAATTTTTAAAATAGTATTGTATTCTTTTTAATGAATTATTTTTGGTTTTTTCCCGATTAAAAAAAATTTAAACAAAGAAGCTATCTTACACAAGAGGCAAAGACAAGGAATGGAGTAATTAAAAGTAGGCGAGAGGAATAGGTCTGTAAATGACTTATAAAAGATTTGTTTTGAATCACAAGAAGTTTATGGCAGAGGTTAAAAGAAAAATTTCAAATTTATGATATTGTAATATCATTTTCTCAATGTTTATTTATTATTTGTTCATAACTAAAAAGCCAAAGCAAAGTTAAAAATCTCAATAAAAAAACCGCAACTTTCTAGCACTTATTTGAGAAAAGATAGTTATAAACAATAATAAATGGTTTGAAAAACTATTTTTGTTAACTTGCATTAATTATTACTCTACTAAGTGGAAAGCAGACAAAAAGTTAGACATTTCAGAAAAAATCGCAACTATCTGGCATTTATATAGATTTAGATAGTTATAAACAACAATAACACAGGCCGACAAAAATGACATCTTTTTTGTAACCAAAGACCGGACCATGTGACCCCGAATACCAGGGCATATTCTTACGGTCAGTTCTGACCAAAAGGTCAGTTCTAAAAAAAATGGCCAGTTCTAAAACTTGATAATGGTCAGTGCAAAAATACTTTTAAACTACATTTTAACACATAAAGTCATTGAAAAGTAATTGATTTGAGCTAAAAATTTTTTTAATTGTGCCAAATTGGATTTTCAAATCCTTTTTTTTTTTTAGTTTTCGTATAATAGGGATTCGGTCAGTTCTAATTGAGGCTTAGAATATGCCCTGCCGAATACGTTATACAGATTTTTTCTATACGTCAGGTTTTTGGGATACCCTAACCTAAAAGTGCAAAAATGGCTATTTTTAGCCATATTTGAGGCAATCTAACACGATCAGCAATTTTTTCTTCTTAAAACTTCTAACGTGATCGTTTAGTACTCCTTTTTACGTATCATTTAAATTTTTAATCATCTCAAACCGGTTTTTTTCTCCGAGATATGACACACTACCCATTTATTCGCTTTCTTCGCCTTCTTCACTAGTTTTTCATTGTTCATTGTGGAACTGAAATGGTTAATGTGCGATATCTCGGAGAAAAAAATCGTTTCAGGATGATCGAAAATGGAAATGGAAGATTAAAAGGAGTATTAAAAGCCATTTTGGCACTTTCATGCTGATAAATTTAATTGATGATTAGGTCACAATTGATCAAGCAAATATTTTTTCCTCAATTTAATTAATTATTTAGTCTCATAAAGTGAAAACTAGAAAAATAGTGCAAAATTTCAGGAAAAACCGCAACTTTCTACCATTAAGCAAATAGAATACTATTCACAATAATAATAAATTGTTTATATAATTATTCTATTAACTTTAATTGAATATTAACTCATTCCAAGTTAATAGCGTACAAAAAGTTGGGCATTTCAGAAAAAACCCGCAAATTCTAGCATGATTCAAGAGAATATTATTATTGATAATAATAAATTATTTAAATGATTATTTTTGTTAAAATTAATTAACTATTACCTCACTATAACTGAAAATAGAACAACAAGTAGAAATTCTTTTTAAAAACCGCGACCTTCTATCTCTACTCTTAGTGCAAATTGCTAAAAAACAATATAAATTATTTATAAGATTTACGTAAGCACCTAATTATCAGTATTAAGCAGTACTTTTTATGTATAAGAAATAGTAGACGATAAAAAAATCCTAATTAGCGCTAAAAAATCGCGAAAAACATTTTTCCACTTATGGGGTTTTTTGGGACCACATAGATAGGACTTATAGTGGTGATATTTAGGATACTGAAATAAGTTTACAAAAACGTATTTTTTACATTCTCATCTCAATTAGAAGGTACTGGTTTTATGTAAAATTTATCTTAGTGGGTTTTCATCAAATCTTCCCGTTTTGAGACCAGCCGGGTCAGAAAAAACGATTTTTACGAAGGCTTCTGCCTGTCTATAGTCTGTAGGCACGATAATTTTCAAAAGACTGATCAGATTGGATTGAGCGCTGGCACCCGTTTTGAAGGGAGTATTCTGATGTGATCAGGAAAAAAGCGCATTTTTTTTGTCGCATTTATTGATATTTCAGGGCCACAGAATTAATATCCTACAGTCACTTCAGGCGGTTGCTTCCTCTTTGACTAGTAATATCGCTTCATAGTAGAGGAAGAAATTGTGCGCGCTCGAGTTTCAGAGCAGGTACATATCAGGAGTCGGCATTCGGGACAGCTGTTTCATGTTTATACCTGCGTCTGTATTTATACAAGTACACTGCTCTTCCGATTTAAGTGTGGTTTCGGGAATGGTCTGATTGGCCTTGGACTTAAATCGGAAGTCTCTAATCGTAAACAAGTAATGACAGTTTGAAAAACCTTAAATGCGTTTCTTTCAAAAGGACATTTTTGCACTTGTTGCAGGTGTTTTCTCAAAAAAGGCAAAACCGATCGACCTTCAATTTTAACGCAGTACTCAGCACACTTGTGGCTATCACCCGAACCTTGCTTATGTTAAAATTTGGATTCTAACCTATAATTTTGCCTTATTTACTGCGCAAAAAACCTGTTCTTTTTTTTTGTTGGTGTTGTTGCAAAAAACGCCGTCATTTTTAAATTTACATTGAAATATACAAATTGAGGTCCGGGTCGTAACGAGGGGGTCACAGATTAAGTATCTTCTTAGATTTTATATTTCTGATGTCCAGGAGGGTCGGCATCACCTGCGCCAACAGTTTTAAATTTTGTTTTGATCAGTGTAAAAGCACCTGTATAAATAAATAACTATTTTTTAGTGATAAAATTATGCTCTCTATTGTCTTAGATCACACCTTTCGAGGAAAAAAGTTTACCCCATTACATCCAATAGTTCCTAGAAACAAAATGGTTGAAAACGTGCTTATTTGAAAATGTTCGTTAGCCAGCTATTTTGGATAAAAAATAAAAAAGTTAGAGTATTTTACAAATTGTCCTTATGACGTCTTTCGATAAAAACAAATTCATCAGAATTACAGTATTTAAAAAATTGAAGAAGAAAAACGCAAATGAAATGTATAAGACACACAACGCACAATTTAAGAACTCAAGAAAATACAAAATTCGCTTTTTGAAAGCTGCACAAGATTATCACAAAAACTTTACTAATTTTTCTGAAATATCGAAAATTTGAATTTTGACCGCACAAAAAATAATAGAGAATTCTATTTTACATTTTAAAAAGATGTGCAAATTTGTAATTAATTACTTTTTCATAGGACGTTAAGTTTTATTAATTGTAAAAAATAACATTAAAAATTAAAACAAAATTATGAAAAATTACATAATTTAAGAAAAAAAATTACTAGACTAGTTGTTGTTATAGGACATAATAATAATAAAATTTTACTTATAAAAACAGGACGGTAAAAATAGATTTGTTTCAATATTAAGGCATGTTATGCATTGTAAAAATATTAATTTATTTAAATCAAAATGATTCATTTTTGGGTAACTGACAATACAAATTCATACAAAATAAAGTACAAATATGAAAGTAATCATGAAAATTAAAATTTTTACTTTATTTTGCAATATCCGACTAAGCAGCCCCAGACATAGGTACATAAATAAATACTCGTACAATGTAAATTTTTTAATAATATAGTTGAACTCAATGTTTGGAAAATTTCGCACTTCGGAAAAAATCGAATATGTAGCACGAGATACGTGATGAAAATGTGTTCGTTAAGCCAGTGGAGTTTTAACAAAAAAAATAATTCACAATCACCAAATTGATGCCTTGATCTTTAATTTTAAAGGGTCTGTGCACAAATGTGAGAGGAGTACAAAGACTGAGAAATGCGCGAGATCCGACAAAGCAATTTCCATGAAAATTCGAGAACAAACATTCCAATGCATTTTTGGACCACCAAATTGAATAAAAAGCACATCGAGGGGCTGGTCACTCAGAACTCAGGAAGTCAGACTAACAATGACTGCCACCGGAATAATGAAGATTTCGTAGAGATCTCCCTCAGACTAACTATAGATTTCTGGTGACTTACGACGACACTCCCTCGAAAAGTTAATCGCGTGGTACTCGAAACATTTCGCCCGTATGTTTCCGACAGAGTTACGATTCTTTCCGACGGGGATTTCGCCGAACCGCCCGGCTGGAGCGAGGGTTTTCGTGACGCCCTGAGACTTCTGAGACTAACTGGGACTAAGCAAGGAATAACGCAATAGAATTTAGAGATTCCTACTGACCTCCTCCACAGGGTCTTTCGTAAGTCCGAGAGTCACCTGAAATATCAGTGACCAGCCCCTCGAAGCACACAATGTATTTCTGCAAGTAAAATCATCGAAAATCAACGGAAAAAGCTTATTTTTATGTAAATTGGTTTGATACACATAAATCTGACTTTATTTATGACGGTAAATGCTACGTCTTGTTCCTAACCTCAAAAATGTACCCCAAATATCAGTTTCTAGTGTTATACGCTTTTGAAGATATCGTAAATCAACGGAAAAAGCTTATTTTTATGTAATTTTACTCGTTACATATGAATCTAACATAACTTATGACGAAAAATGCTACGCCTTGACCCTAACCTAAAAAAAGCACCCACAAATTAGTTTTTCGTCTTATACGATTACGTAAATCATGGCAAATCAACAGTAAAAGATTAGTTTAATAGAATTTGGATTTTTGAACCTGAATCTGAAATTATTTACGACGAAAAATGCTAAGTCTTGTTCCTATTCTAAAAAAAAAACACCCAAAAATCAGTTTTTTATGTTTCTGACATTATACAGGGTGGAAACGCTGGGACTTACTAAAAAGTATGTAACTCGTCGTCCCCTTGCCTCTCTCTTTTTGGGATGCTGGATTAGAGTGAGCGCCCTTGCCTGTCACTTTTTGGGTTGCTTGATTAGAGTGACTCCCCTTGCTTCTCACTTTTTGGGTGCTAGTTTAGAGTGAGTTCCCTTGCCTGTCACTTTTTGGGGTGCTTGATTAGAGTGAGTCGCTTTACCTCTCACTTTTTGGGTGCTTGATTAGAGTGAGTCTCCTTGCCTCTCACTTTCTCGGTGATCGAAAGAGCAAATCTTCTTTTAGCGTCTCATATGAATAGTATCACATGATAACTTTTACGCCTGTTCGTAGTAGCTTTCGAATACCTCTTTATCAGAAGCTTTTTTTGGAGCCACAAATTGAAAAGAATGATATTTTGAGATTTCTGGTACAAGGTTTGCTAATTCAAATCTCTTATGGAGTCTTCTTGTAATTCTGTTATATTCGGCTTTACTAAAATAAATTTTGAAATGTTGTTTCGCACCGTCGGTCGCATAAATAATTCTTTTCAATTTTGAAGCATGTGCACGAATCTCGGTAATAAGCAGGCTTTGAATAGTATAAACCGCAGCAGTATCATGGTTTAAGATGTTAGATAAAAAAATCAGGGATCGGAACCTTTTAGGTTGGACCCAGGATTAAAAGGTTCCTTAAGGGTCCGGGCCAGATTGGCCCCTGTAAGTTATTAAGGGCCCGGGTCCAGACCCGGACATTTTATATTCTCAAGGGTTCAGGTCCTAGTCCGCATCATTTAATTTCTTAAGGGTACGGGTCCGAACCCGCACCTTTTGAATTCTTAAGGGCACGGGTCCCGTACCCTTTATGTCCCTAAGAGTCCGGGTCCAAACCTGAACGTTTTAAATTCTGAAGGTCCCGGTTCCGGAGCCGTACCCTTTAAGTTCTAAAGGGTCCAGGTCTCGACCCGAAACTTTTATGTTATTAAGAATACGGGTTCTTAACCAGAACCTCAAAAATTTAAAAGGGTTTAATATGAACCCGGACCCTTCAAGAACCCTTAGACATCGGGTCCAACCTACAAGGTTCCTTGAAATACATATATTTAAGAAATTTACAAAGACCATTTGAAAGAGAAGGAGCTGTTTTATGTTATTATTCAGCGCAGTAAAGTTACATGGCACCTACAGCTGCGCAGCAGAATTAAGTGACACTTGTGGATGCGCGGTAGAATTTACTGGCATACATGGTTCCACAGTAAAGTTACATGGCAATTAATGCTGTGTAGTGGAGTTACATACCATTTACAGATGCGCAATATAGTTCCACGATATGTATGACTACGTAGTAATGTTAGGAGTGCCTGCAGATGCACAGTAAAATTCAACGAAACTTACGGTTGCGCAGTATTGCAAATGCGCAGTATAATACTGCCAGTGGTACGTAAAAATACACAGTAGAGTTCCATATCACTTACATCTGCGCAGTGAAGTCCCATGGAACCTACAGGTGTATAGTATCGCTAAACCTTACTGATATATGCGCAGTGAAGTTACGGGATATGAGAAATAGAGTTACGCATTAAATTTGGGCCTAAGAGTGTTTTAGCCTATCTGCAGCCAGATACTAAACCCCACTCAATCTGATGTTCCTCGTTTAGACAAATGTTAATACCTTTAGTGACTAACCTACTGGAAATTCCTAAAACTGTCTAGGGCCTAGTAAAATTTTCTTTTGTTGCTAGTTTTGCTAGCCTGTTCGATAGTCAATTGCTCTCGATGCCGCTTTGTCCAGAGATCCAAAACAGAGTGATTCGGTTGTTTATCGCTAGCTTATTTAGTGTCTCAAAGCACTCTCAAACTAGTAGCGACGTGGTCATTGTTCCATTCAGGGCCATTATAGCCATTTATAGCGATAAAACACCTCCCTGTGGACATCTCGAGTCAACGGTTCTACATAAAATGGTATCACCCTTAGTGGTAGTTAGGTTCTTATTTGCCAACATGTGGCAAGTCGATCCCACGACTGCAATAGGCACATCATGTATGATCATGGCCGCCCTGATCACCTCTTCATAGTTGCAGTTAAAGAATCCTTAAATGTCCATAAAGGTTCAAACCGCGAGACCTTTCTGATTCAGTTGTATTTCAGTTAGGTTTACTACGCTGCTTAGCGTCGTCTCAGACGAGTGACCAGCCCTATAGGCGTGTTGTTGCTTGTGAAGTGTCCTACTTGACAAGACCATATCGCGGATATATCTGTCTACGAGTCTTTCTACTGTTCTTAGTAGGAAAAATGTAAGGCTGATGGGACGGCAATCCATGGGTGAAGTATAAACAATCCTGCCTCCTTTCCGAAGTTTCTTTCATTATACACATATTCAACATTCTCCCCGCAAAAAGGGTGTATGTAAGCGTCAGTCATACATGTAACTTGAGATCTAATTACATAGCATGAAAAACGCAAACTGTACATTATCACATTTCCTTAAAAAAATCTCAATCTAAACATATCACATCAATAAAAGCAAAGAAATTGAAGCAAGTAGTCCAAACCATAAATAGAGATTTTGAAAAATTGACAAATTTCGGTTATACGTCAAACGTTTAGGTATTTTTGAAATTCGTTCACTTCTAGTTTTTACTTCTTTTGCTTGACTTTCAATATTATTATCTATTTATTCAATTAAGGGTTTATCATTTTTTGTCGACGGTTTACCTACTGTTAATTTCTTTGTTACACTTTGTATTGCATTCTCGCTTTCACAGTCAGCGCTTAACTCGAGCGGATAAAGCCGTTAAATCGGTAGCGTAAGCTCGCCTGTCGCTGTGATTAGCCGTGCAACGCGTATGTGCACGTCTAAGGGCCAATCTATAACGCTTTGCATTATCGTTACCTACTAAAACTACATCGCCAACTTTCAAATCTTTAAAAATTTGAACTTTACGTTTTGGATGGGTCAACGTGCCTAAATACTCATTTCTAAAACGTTGTCGTAAATCTTATTTAAATTGTTGTCTGAACAATCTGACAATCTATACATTTTTTAATCACTTCTTTAAAGACCTTTTGCCCTCTCATGATCCGAAACTTTTCTCTTAAAACATTCAGTGTCATCGCAGCTCCCGCATGCTTAAACTCCGTGAGATTTTTTCTGATTAATAACACAGCCACACAAAAAAAGTGTGCGGATCTGGTAACAAGACACACGTATTCCTATGGATTTTGGGGCGCTGAATTTAAATTCGGTATAAAAAATCACCCATCACGTCATGGTTGAGCCATAACCTCAAAAAATGACGAAAAATCATGCACTGAGGCAAATAAATTTCAAAATAATGCCAGTGATGCAAATTTTCACTTGAAAAACATGTCAGCAACTGTGAAGGATCAACCCATGCCTGATATCAACTTATTTAACATGACTTTACCCAACAGAACCTGACCTCACCTAACCTGAATTAACAGAAATTTATTGAACTACACGTAAAGCTCTGGAAGCATGTTTTCCCAGTAGCAACTCACGAAACACAATTAAACTGATTGTGTTGTCCCGTTGTGTTTGCGGTACCGTTTGAATCAGCTTGGGCTTAACCTGCAAAGAGGTCAAACCTATCCTAACCTAAAAAAACCTGACCTAACCTAACCTAACTTAACTTCACGTAACAAAATTAAACTCATTGTGTTGTCCCATTGTGTTTGCGGTAACGTTTTATTCAGCTTCGGCTTAACCTACATAAAGGTTTAACCTATCCTAACCTAACAAAACCTGACCTAACCTAACCTAGCCGAATGTAATTCAACCACACGTGTAGATATGTAAGCGTACGGTTCTCAGTCTTAAATGTGTGCTATATTTAATAGGTTAACTCGACCTTAACCTACAAATAAATCTAACTTAACAGAACCTAACAAAATTTTGCTTAACGCAACACAACTTAACTTAAGTGTTCCGATTGTAACACAATAAAATTCATTTCATTGCACTACAGGTGGTTAAAAATTTAGATGCACATTACTCATTTGAAGAAACTTAGAACTATAAGTAGAATTGACCCCATTTCAATTAACCTGACAATGTTTGTATCAATTAAAATGTAGAACTGTAACTCAAAAATGCAAGTGAATAACAGTTTTATTCAAAATTTTTTTCTCTGCTTTTCTTAGACTTAAGGGATATATTTATACTAACTTTCATGTTTGCATTTTATCTTGCTTTTTATCGTAATTAATTTGATTTATAGACCTACTTCAGTCTATTTTCTGCCTGCTATAACGTGTCCTTTTTTCTTCGGAGGAACGATGCAAAGGGTTACGCTTACGCTTAAGACCTGCCGTTGCCAGCGTAATCGGTTAGGTTAGGTCAGGTTTTGTTAGGTTAGGATTCGATGTAGCATACATTTTCTACTGGGAAAATATCCTTCCCGAGCCTTACGTGTAGTTCAATAAATTTATGTTCATTCAGGTTAGGTGAGGTCAGGTTCTGTTGGGTAAAGTTATGTTAAATAAGGTGATATCAGGCAAGGGTTGATCCTTCACAGTTGTTGACATGTCTTGTTACCAGATCCGCACACTTTTTTTTGTGTGGCTGTGTAATTCGACGAAATACTCTTTGCTCGGCAAAATAACTGGGCATCGAAAATTGAAACTATCATCACGATATAAATGCTTAGATTTGGTTCTAATGAGTCCGACACTATTAATGAATGGTAATGAGTTTAGAATCACTAGACAGCTTATAAAATAAATTATCTTTTTTCTTTATTTCTCAATTTTTAACACTAATCAATGCGGCACTTTATACTTGCACTGACTTCTTTAATTCTGAATTCACCTCTGCCTCGTCAACGCTATCCTCATAAGCAGTAGGCCATTTATTTTTACATTCTCTAAGCCAATCCGGACCCTTCCTCCCACGAGAGGCTAAGAGCTGATTGACCGTGCAACCTGTAGACTGTAAATAAGCTGGATTTAAATGTTCAGGTATATGTCGCCACTATTTCGATTAAGAAATATCCCTAATCTCTTTTACTCAATTTGAAACAAAAATACTACAATTATCTTGTCTATTAATCCATGCGACTACTGTCGACGAATCGGTCCAATAATAAGTTTTCGCGCCTTTAAAATCTAACGCCTTTAAAACTTGACTCGTTAATCTCGCGCCGATCGTTGCTGCTAATAATTCTAGTCCTGAAATACTCGTAGATTTATTCGTACTACCCTTAATCGAAGGTGCAACTCTAGTCCTTGCTTGGACAAAATACACTTGAATGTCTGAGCCTCTTTGTACTCTTATAAAAATCACTGCGGCATGAGCTAATTTACTCGCTGACCTCTTTATCCCACGGACAAAATATTTCTCTTTGTAACTATCTCGAACTTTAATTTTTCTAAACCTGACACGTTAAGTGATAGCGTGTCCTGCTCTTTATCTCACAATAATCCGAGAACCCCACTTAAATTCTGAGAATTCCCATAATTGGTGTGCTCCCAACCGCGCAAATCAAAAAGACCCGACTCCATCATCGTTTTTGCATCGTGTATAAAACTATACAAATCGTTTACAATATTCACGCTTGTCACACAGTTATCTACATAATAAACTATGTTTAAGCTTCAAAACATTCACATAATTAGAGTTTTCGATCCTATCGACACACTTAATCGAATTTGAATAATTATCTAAGTGTAGATTAATCGTTGCAACCAAAATAAATGGACTACTGCATACACTAAAAACTACTCGGCAGTGCCGAAAAATAAATCATCTTATCTTCAGCGTCGTACCATAAATATCTAAAAAAAATCTCGTTCCGTCGGGGTTACACTAATCTGCAGAAAAGCCTTCTTTATATCTGCCATCATGCCAATACTACCTTTTCTGAAGCGTAATAAAATATCTCCGACTTGTATGATGAGGTTCGGTCCCTTTTCCAAATATCTGTTGAGAGAGGAAAAGCCTGCCGATGCGTCGTCTATTGGCCTCATGCTGGTCGTCGAATGTTTCTTAAAAATGGGACAATGAGACAGATAATTACCCCAGTGGGTCTCTTATTCTAGAGGGACGCGTTCTATAATCCCATCTCTCAGCCATTCCTAAAAAATGCCGTCATACTCTTCATATTTTTCGGCTACCAGCAGCTTTTTCACCATAGGCTCTAATCTCTGCACAGCCATCATTTTACTGTCTTTAAGTTCTGGATGACACTCAAGCCAGGGCAACTTCACTTCATAGCGGCCTTCACCATTTTTAACGACAATTTCCATGAACGCTTCTTCCACCTCTATGTCGTACTGCCTTTGAGTTTTATGGTCCATAGAGTCTTTAACCCCAAAACGTCTAAAGACCATTGATCTTTAATATCAGAATTCTGAGTAAACATAAAAATAGCGCACACTGCTAGATTGCCTCGCTCGTTTGTTGTGGGCTTTTTGGTTGGTACTTTATTCATCAGTGTACAACCCAGGTAAGTCTATACTGCCATTAATCCGCTTTCTAACACATGTAGACGTCCGGTGAGTAACTCCCGACTACGTCTGCCCCGATGAGAATAGCCACGGTATTTTATTCGCTGTAAACATCTGTTAAACTCACGATCATATTTTTTAGTTCTGGCAGCCAGCTTCCTTTTATCACCGATGGCACATCTGCACAAATAACATTTTCATCCATTCCTTAAAAATTACACCAGTTACTACCATCTAAGTTGCCAACGCGGATCAAATACTTATTATGCCTCGTGATGCGAGATTTCTCACCGCCGAAAAGTAAATGCATCATGTCCTGTTTCGCTAGCGGTTGGTACTTTAATTTATCGGCAACATACTCTTACTTTCAGCGTTTGCATGAACGTCTTCGTGACATCAGACGACAAAGCCAAATTACACTCTTGTATATTTACTGCTCTCGCTGAATTTTTTGGCTTGTCGTTTAACTTGTTTAAATTTTTTGGCTTGACGTCAGAAAATACTCACGAATTTTCTTTCCCCTTAGCAGCCAGCAAATTGCGCGCACTTGGCACCCCTTCCTGCAGGCTAATTTTTTTATTTCTTCGTACGTTCTAACTCATTCTCTTCTTTGAAGCTAAAACCTTGCACAGTCGTGGAGATCCTTCATTCATTATGCACTTTGGACTCCAGGAAACTTATCAGTTTATTCAACCGCGTCTTGGACACATCAGACGAACTACTTTTGGTGTTCGTTTCACTTGCACTGTTCTACCGCTGCCACACGCGCAAAAACTCTTCGGGAAGCGAATATTCCACTAAGGGCAACAGCATCGCCGCGCACTTGTCTGTAGTGACACCCAGCGTGTCCAGAGCTCGTAAATATGACTCAATTTTGGCATACAGACTAGCGAGCTGAACTTCCTTCGAGAACATAGCATTTTGCAGTACTAGCTGCAAAACCTTGCAAACATAAACTTCAATCTGCAGATCATCTCGTTCAAAACGCTTCTTCAAATTATCGATCGTCTTTTCATAAATTTCACTGGTCGGCGGGTAACTTTTCACTAGTTCCGTCGCACGAGAATCAGGCACCATTGCTTGCATTAAATATTAAAACTTATCTTCATTGCTTATATTCACATCTTCTTGTATCTTCTTTAAGCCCCAAAATTGAAACCACTCACGCACATTACCGCTTAACTTTACCAATTCTATTTTTGGCAAGTTATAAGTCTTTCTTGCCTCCACTTGATTTGTACTGTTACTCGCTGTATTCGCTGGGCTCGCACTCGGTGCTCTGACGCTCTTCGCGGACATCTTGATGTTGAAATTGTACTTAGCTAGCAAAAATTTGCTTTTGTATGCGCCGTTCTCGTCGATCTCCTTCTGGACTTCATCGTCTTTGGCTTCTCAAGAGAACAATGCATTTATAATACTTGCCGCGTTGTCTTCTAATTCTTTGTGCTTATCAGCCACCAAGCCATATGCCACGGTTATTTCTGCGGTTCCAGATGCGAGGTCCTCTAACAGAGCATTTAGCGAATTCAGTGCCTTAGTGAACGCAGTCCGTAGACTCGTCCTTATTCTCTTCAATTGCTTCATTTTTCTGGATTAAAAAAACAAAAATCACAATCCGTCACTGCAACTGATTCAAATAACACAACTCACTCTACTCACAACCCGTCTCTGCAACCTAAGTCCAGTCACGGTCGCCGGATATTTTTTATTCATTACTTGGGAAAATAGGGTTGTTATTAAATCAAGAAAATTTCACACTTAAACTTCACACTTTATTGAAACATAAGAGAAGAAAAAGGGTTTAAGACTTGAAGGCTACAATATAAGAGATCGCGCGCGTTTCAATATTAGTTTACAATGTTGCTCGCTTCGATGCTCAACCCACACTCCCTTATTCTAGACGCTACCCGCTGAGCAACCCCACGATGCCCAACACCTCCCACTCTTCAGGCCCTATTTTCATATAGTGTTAAACCTCTTGTGCGTACCATTGCTGTTTAACTTCCGGGATTTTCATAACTCCCAGGCTCTCTCAAAACAACTGCGCATTTTCTTTCATTATACAAATATTTAACATAACCCAACGTCCGACTAGCCCAAGAATGCCTTACAATCGGCCCTATGATGATCTCACAAGCCCTCTGTAAGTAGACTGCATATATGAAATGCGGACCAGGAGACTTGTAAGGACTGAAAGACTTCAGGGTCGACCTTACCCTGCTGGGGTAACAATCTCGTTGGCTAGCTACCATTTTGGGCACAGTTGGGCTATATACAGTTTTGATTGCCTCGAAGTTGCCGTCTCCTCGTCTCCGAAATTTTTAAACCCCGAAAAATGTGCCTTGAGCAGGTAAGCCAAGGTATTCCCGTCAGACTCTGAGTATCCACTACCGAGCAATTTCAGAGTGCCGAGAATAGCATCCGGATTTCAAAAAAGCAGCTTATCCAGTCTAGCTACTTCTGCTCCTTTCTCGATGCCTGTGGGAAAGTGGGTTCAGCTTTCATGCTTTGCCTTACGTATTGCACTCCTATATTCATCCCTAATCGTCGTAAATGAGGTCCATGATTCCTCCATTTTGCCAGTAGTGGAACGTCTGAACCTCTCTCTGGTTTCCCTGCGAAGCTCTTCGAGTTTTATATTTCACCAATGTGTCTGTCCAGCCTTTCGGACTCTTGAAGGTCAACAATTACTTTTATAAGTAGATTTGGTGGCTTTCGTGAAAATCTCAGTAGCCATCTCCAGGGTATTTACGTCTCTAATTGACCTGAGAACCTCTGAGAATGCAATTCTTAGTTTCTAGGAAAACTGATCCCCGTCTGTTCTTCTTGGATTTCTCGCCCATTTAGGGCCTGTGGGTACAATGGATTCCAACTCGAACTCTATCTGTAAGTCATCTAATAGTGTCTGTTCATCTGAGATTCAACTTTTTCATGTGATCTCTAAAACAACCGGTGAAGAGAGTAATATAAATGACTTCCTCCCAGACCGAGTAACGAAACGTCGGGGTGTTCCCCTGTTAAGAATATCTAAATCATTGGTGATTAGGTATTTCATTAGGTCGTTACCTCGTGAGTTGTTGTCGTGCTAACTCCTACAAAGTATGGTGGGAGTTAGCATTGCACCCCAGCAGAGAAGGAGAACCCCTTACCTTGTTGTATTCCACTAGGGTACGTAACGTCACTGGTGAATTAGTAACCCTGTCAAATGGAAAGTAAGCCTATCCAAGACTAGTCTTCCTATTCCTTTAAGGTCCGTGACTACCACCATCAAACCTCTAGAACATAGCTCAAGCAGCGGGACTCCTAAACCTCTAATGGTATCTCGACCTAACCATGGTTTCTGCATTAGCGAGATACAAGTCTTCCTCGCAGCCATGCCCCTCTGCAAAACTGCGGAGGCGCCTTTGCTGTGATGCAAGTTAATTTAGGTAATGATTAACCGGGAGCAGTCATTTAAGTCAGCCAGGACGCTGTCTTAAGTGAGGGGTTGAATCCCTCTAATCGCCGAAGGACCACATACCGTGTTTCCAGTTCACACGAAAGCCACACTGTAGCCCTCAACATCTTTTAGAGTAACTCAATTCTACCCACATTAGAAGATGCACCTTTCCAAGACCTTGTCTCGGCCGCAGCCTTGTATAGCTAAGCTGTATCTGCTGGATCGTCTGCACAAATATAAAGAACCTTCCCCTGCAGTTTGGCCCTCTGAGTGGCTGTCAATTTAGCCCCTGACGACTTCCTGTTTGTCGGATGCTGGCCTGCCTTGTGCCTATTTAAAGGCTGAGCCCCCCCCCGCAAGGTGTCCTCTGAGTCGCTTCCACGCTTCTAACCCTCAGTGCTGATCATTGGCATTGTGGTCGTTGATGTTCCAGGTACCGCAGCTACTTACTAGCCTGCTACGCTTGCCTCTTCACTCTCCTGTTCAGGGAACCGTTGTTACGTTTCTTTTTATTGGGAGACTGATTGGCCGCTGTCGTTTTTATATCCTCATTCAGAGAGACCGTCAATCCCTCAGCTACCGGAAGAACTGGGGGCACAGCCACCGTCTGAGTTTGGCTTGACGGAGAGACAGATTGGGAGGAAAGGTTTATGTTAGACCCGTTAGGACCCAAACTCCTTCCTCCCTTCGCTACCTCTATTTCTCCTTCTTCTTTTGAATTAAGATTTGCGTGTTTTATTTTGATACCGAGTAGCTAAGGAAATGAACGATCCGCCCCTGCAGAGCCCCACATGCAAGGGCAAGATTAATTAATCGTGGAGGTTGTCCAGTGTCCCCGAGAGGCCGTTATGACACCTTCGTAACCATCAGCTGCCAAAGTGCCACGGGCATGATCACTCTATACCCCATGGCTTAGGGGGTGGTCGTATTAAGCGAGACATTTAATGAATATCCGTTCGCAGGCCACCATAACAACGGATGGCTCTTTCTTGGTCCCTGGGTGGGCCTCAGGCCAGTCATGTGCCGATTCCAAAAATTGGAGATCGGTTCGGGAGGGACCACGATCCAGGGGTCCAGAAGGCCTGTGTTAGCTAATCTCTTTTACCCTTCTATTATACTACAATCATGCATACCAGGAGAGCCCGTTTATAGGGATCCTTTTCAAATCACCCAGGAGAGCCCGCTTATGCGGGTCCTTTCATTCATATCCAAACGCATGCAGGCCGAGGTCCGTTTGACCCCTATGTCTCATCCGCTTAAGCCTCCCCACCAACTTCCGAATCAAAACTAAAATTAAGCAATGAGATGTGCCAGGTAACAGTTTTGATAGCAATATCTCAAGTAAAATAAACAATTAAAATATAACACAAATTTCTTTTATAAAAAGAATATTCAGTTCTAGGAACAATAACACAGAACAAAATTAAATATAGGACTTCAACTCTCAAAAAAATAAGATGGGACAAAAGTAAATATGCGTTTTGGCATTTATTTAAAAAAGTTAAAATTAGTTTGAAAAAGCTGTTTAAAAAAATTAATTTTGCAAAATTATTGTTTAAAACAAATAACTTCAGATTCTCAATCACCGATTCTAAAACCTTTCAATACACTACCACTAAAAAGTGTAGACTTATCATAAAAAGACTCATCATAAAAATTTCTATATTGTAGAAGAATTATATACCTTTCATTTGAAAGTTCTTGTGACGTACACTGGAATCGCGATTCAAGCCCTTACTCGGTTGGTAAGTGGACATATAGTCATATAGACATATAAGTTTTTACCGTTGATTTACGTTGATTTACGTTGATTTACCACTTTTGTGTTCCTCTATCCTAGTATTAAGAAGTGTGCGAGTCTGTCCTACGTAATTCATCATATAGATCCTGCAAATGATCTTGTAAACAAGACCACATTTTTCAAAATTATCTAAAGGATCCTCGCACAAATTTATCACTAAATCTATTTTAAATGGTATACGGAAAATTTTATGAACTAAAAATTTTTTAGTGTAAGTCCAATAGTTGTAAAAATTTGACCACAAAATGGAGAAACATAAGTAATAAATGAACTATATCCTTTTAACCGTTTCTGATTATCTGCGGGCCAAATATTACTGTGTTTGTTTCTGATTAGTTGAATTTTAATTGCAATATGCTAAGTTTTTGATTACTGTAATTTTAATACACTTAATTACTTCTATGTCCAGAAAACTGATTATATTATCCTGCTCTATTTCATGGGAAAATTGAAGTTTTTGATGAAAACTGTTAAAAGTATCAGTGAATATCTGCAACTTTGCTAGAGGAACAAATCGATGGGTTCTACGAAGGATAGGTTTTCTTTTAGTTACCATTAAGAATCAGGCTAACTTCATTTAGCTAAGTTTTCAGAAGGAATAAATAACCTATTATTTTTCGAAACGTTTTAAACGAATTAAAAACTCCAGAATTTTGTAATACAGTTTGTAATGTCATTTAGGCTCCTATAACTTTCAAAACAAGAAATTTCAAAAGGTTTTTATTTATTTTAACTTCTCTACGTGCTTTCTAAATTTCATACAAGATGAAGTCAGCCTAATATTTAACGGTAACGTAAAGATAGCCTATTTTTAGTAGAACCCATCGACATAATAAGGTATCGTCGAAAAACAGAAAATAAAAAATCTAATTTCTTAAAAGCAAAAACCTCCAAATGTTCCAATTGGCTGATGCCATGCTATCTTTTCGGACGCTGTGGGCATGAGACGTGTTTTAGCGAAATTTGTTCTAAAACTGCTTAATTTTGATCAAAAGATCCATTGCTCAGGAAATGATGAATGAAGTCAATAATTATCCTGATTTTCTCAAAAGGGTTATAACTGGGGATGAATCGTGGGTATATGGTTATGACGTCGAAACTAAAGCCCAATCGTCTCAGTAGAAGCATCCTGAGCCTCCAAGACCGAAAAAAGCACGTCAAGTTCA
This sequence comes from Belonocnema kinseyi, assembly GCF_010883055.1. Taxonomy (NCBI): domain Eukaryota; kingdom Metazoa; phylum Arthropoda; class Insecta; order Hymenoptera; family Cynipidae; genus Belonocnema; species Belonocnema kinseyi. The sequence continues at coordinate 115,182,821 of NC_046661.1, read as the reverse complement.
GTCAAATGTGAAGGTTTTGCTCACTGTCTTCTTTGATTACCGTGGCGTAGTGCATCAGGAATTCTTACCACAAGGTCGTACGATCAAGAAGGAGTATTACCTTCAAGTTATGCGCCGTTTGCGAGAGACGATACGCAACGCCGGAACTTTGGAAAAACAATTCGTGGCTTTTGCATCACGATAATGGACCTGCTCATTCATCGTTGCTTGTGAAAGAATTTCTGACCAAAAACAGGACCAAAGTCATGCTTCATCCTCCATATTCACGGGATTTGGCCCCCAATGACTTTTTTCTTTTCCCAAAACTGAAGAGACCCATGAAAGGACATCGATGTTCAACGATTGAGGAGATAAAAACTGCATCGCTGAAAGAACTCAAGGCTATACCACAAAATGATTATCAGAAGTGCTTCGATGATTGGAAAAAGCGTTGGCACAAGTGTATGTATTGTAACCGTAAATTCAGTAGGAAAGTTAGGTCTACTAAAGCACGCCCATTAACTAAAAAGAAGTCAAATCTAAACATCTAAAAAATTATTCAGGTTTGGTTAGGCGCCAGGCGCACATGTGCCAACCGCACTCTCAGGTCACAAGTGACTGGGCGAGGGCCAGGTTATCGCCAGGGCTAGCTTTAGCCCTTTAAATCCGCTGTGGGTAGAGGGAATGTATCAGCGGGTACAATTTATTGTTGTATAAAACAAAAGAAATATTATTCCTTTGAGTCAGGCAGGCGAAGCGATGCGGGGAAAAATAACTTTTTATTAAGGGAGAATTGGGAGGTGACAGCAGTGTACAGCAAGCAATAGCTCATGGCCACGCCTGACTCGCAAAAAGAAATAGCAAAAGAATACAAGGCTGGTTTAAATATAATACTGTGAATGGACTAACACGAATAATTAATACATCGTTTTTCTTTGTAGCCAAACTAATTACCTCGGACGGTAACTTCTAATAATCCGTTGGAAAAATTCGGCAGCAAAACTTAAATCCAGCCCGAAGCACAAAAATGGCGTCGAGAGCATTAGAATGGCGGCGGCGATGCCGGCTAGGTGAAATGCAAGAAACGGCATAGCGATACCGAGATGCACGAGATTTCTGATTATTTCAACATGAAATAGCGAAATCTGATATAGGGCACCTTGGAGATCGTGGAGTCTCGATAAGGTCCTCGTGTCTCTCAAATTAACCGAACACCAGAAAAAATCAATCTCAAATCAATGTTCTATAGTCTAAGTTCTATAGCAAAGATACGAGAATCCGCAAGAAATTCCAAACCTCCCGTTGGAAAAGGAACTGTTCTTACCTCAACTAAACTCTTACACTGACTCTACGTTAAAACATTGCTTTAGGAGAAATTAAACGAAAGTCGTTCGTCTGTCGTAGCGGATTCCCTCTGCGTGGCTGCTAAACTACTGAAACTGTGGCTTGTATGTTGTCGAGCGCTTTGTTTCGCCTTCCTTTTAAGTGATTCCACACCGGTCAGCGCTGATTCGTTGCTTCCTTTGCGCTGCGGTGTAGTTGGTGCTATGCCGCTCGAATAATTCTGTTTCGTACCGACAAAACGAAAGGAGATGCAAGGGCGGCTCTATTAAAGGCTGTAATTAAATATAAAATATCAGAGGGTTGATCCTAAGCATTTCTGGCGAATGAGGAAGTTTCCGGCCTCTCTGACACGACAGTTGTCCGTATTTTGCAAAATATACGACAGCAAATCTGGAACAACCAGACCTGATTCGCATCCCATCGCGGGATTTTTGAAGAGGCTGCCTTCTCGGCCATTGTTGTACCGTCGAGGGCCCGGTTAGGGAATGTGAGGACTTCCTCCTACATAAGGATTACTGGTGCACAACAATGTATAGGTCCAGGCCACTCAGTTCATTCCCAAAGCCTAGGGATAATAATCAGGCGGTGGACACTCACAATAGCGAGAGTGTCTGAACATACTTTGATCCCGTTAGGAGTACACGCCAGATGGCACAGCGATTGCGCTCCCCGCACCTCACCCCACTGGGCTAAGTTAAAAATTTCCAAAATGGTCAACAGTAACCACGGTAACTGTTCGTTGTTGTTGTTTTCACCGGCAACATAGTTCACAAATAATTTCACAATCTTCTTTCTTCATAAAAACACATTTTCATACAGAAAACAGTCCAAAAACAACTAGAAATGCATAAATAATTATTCTGACAATTATTTATGTATTTCTACTTGTTTTTGTATTGTTTTCTGCAATTTATTTAGTTATAAGTCTATTATCTGAAAAGTATCTGCTCATCTATTATCTTATCATAGGGATATTAGCATATGCTAGTTGACTCCAACGTCGACTTTGTTGCGACACATCTAAATCAATGAGTGACCACCGCCTGATAATAATCCGGCCTCACCTTTGGCTCCGGAGACATGCAAGGGTTCCAGTCAGGTTCAGGGAATATATATTCTGGTACTCTGTGTGCATCCAGAGTACCAAAATCCTTCGATGTCCATCGTGGTTTGAAGGCCGAGGAAAGATCATAACAAAAAAAATGAATCAGCGCAATTAATCCTAGTAGGTTCCTAAATCTACGAAAATATTCCCTTGAACACACACACACATGTATTTTTAATTTTTAAGTTATTACTCAAAAAAGTAACTTACCCGCCACTGATCACGACTCACGTATGTAGTTATAGCAATTCTATTCCCCCGTTTGACGGTACTATGCAAAGCATAGCTTTTGACCAGGGCCGGCGGAAACGGAGTCGGGTGTATAGAGTAGTCCAAGATGTTGTATTTTTAATAAAAAAAGATCAAGTTTTGACTGGTAAAAATTGATTTTCAAACCAAAAATATGAATTTCTAATTCGAAAATGTAATATTTTAACAAAAATGCTAATATTTAGCTAAATAGTTAAAATTTCAGCAAAAAGTGAAATAAATTCTTAACAAAAAAGTTCAGAATTTAACCGAGTAGTTAGATTTTTTTAATGAAAAAAGAGTCCTTATCTCAAAAAATATTTTATTTATTTGTTATCTTCATTCTTGAGGCTCGATTTTATTTTGTTAAATAATCCTTATGATTAACGAAACGTGTGTACATTTTCTAATACATACTTATTTCCGGAATTGTTCAAATTGAACTGATTTTTATTTCAAACTGTTACATTTTTCAGGTTTTCAACTTCACAGAAAGAATGCTATTTAAGGAAAGTAATTGTAATTTTAAACATTTTAGATTGAACAACTGAAAATTCAGAGATTTTAAAATAAGCAATGTCAGATTAAAGCTTTAAAAAGTTTATTACTTTAAAGAGTACTTGGAAATGTAACTGTTTTAAAATTAAGTATTCAAAACTGCCCTGCATAATATGAAAATTATATGTTTAAATTAAATATTTAAAATTAAAATTAAAAAAAAAGAAGTAAAAAAATCTGCCCGCTGCGCAGGCACATTCTCTTCGTGCCCGGATCGCTTCGTTCGCAAGTTTGAACGTGACTAGGGCGCGGGAGAGTTGGTTCTCGCGCTGCGCGCTCGATGATGGATTTATTTCGCACTCGGTCTTTGTATATGCCCCCCATTTGTGTACGGACCAGTTTAAATTAAAGGTCAAAGCATTGACAACTCTAATTTGGTGATTAGGAATTCTCTTGTGTTAAATTTCTGTCGGCCTTAACGAATACATTCTTAATTCTGATATTAAAATTCAATTCACATATTAAAAAAAAGGTTATATATTTTTTCTAGAAATTTTAACTTTTTAATTGATTGTATCTTGCATGGTTTCGTGGGAAAGTTATATCGTTATATTTATCAGTTTGCATTTTCATGGATCGGTCCAAAATCACATGAATCTAAGACATTCCATCTAAAGGATGAGAATGTAAAAATTAGAATTTTCCTGCCAAACAATGGGTGCTATTATTTGCTATGGGTGCGACGAAACGTGACTCGTTTTATAACATAAAAAAAGGATTTTTCACCAAAAGTGTATTGGCTATTTTACCGTTTTTTGCGTTTTTGGATGTGAATTTGGATTTTCAATTTTCTTATGGCAAAATTCCTTGCTTAGCAGGGAGATTGAATCACAGTGAACCCTAGAGAGAGGGCCCCTGATATAGTCCTTCCGGAAATTGACGCCGCACCCCAAGTAGGAGTAAAAGGAGCTGTGCGGGGTGAGCGGCGGTCGCTCATAAAAAGCGTTTTATACGAAACGGCACTCTATCTGGGTAATTACCCACCTCCTCCAGTCTCAAAACGGGCCAGTATGAGAGTTGCACTGTATTACGTTCTTCAGTTTATTTTACATGGTTGAAGCCATAATTATCTATGGTAGAAGGCTGGTTAACGAACTTGACCTGTATTTTTGGACCTAGCTGTATTTTTGGACCCCTACCCCTTTCCAACATCTCGCCGGGGACACAAAGTTACCCCTTTGATTGGTCACAAAATTTTAAGGTCACACCTCTAACCCTTTGCAATGTGTTTTAGTCTGCAACTTCAAGTAAATATTACTATACTGATAAAAGGTTGTTTTTAAAGTTTAAATTATTTGCTCTTAAAATTAGAGTTCCGTATTCATATATTTTGCTATTTTGCAGAAAGGAATTGTAAATAGATTTATTGTGGGAATTAAAAAATTTGTATAGTTGTGCACGTGTTACTCGAATGACGTGGGACATTTATTTATTAGTGTTCTCTGTTTTTGAGTGTCAATTTTTGAAGTATTTACATTTTATGACACATCAATCACGACAATCTCTGCGTTCTTGATAGAAGTGAAATTATGGCACCAGACAGGTATTGTCTCCTCGAAATTATTTGCAATGCCCTATTTAAAGATAGAATCTTTTGATTTACAAAGCAGTATTTTTTAGGATTGACGTCAGATGTTTGTCTGCTATTTTTTTCCTCATTTTGGGGATTAAGTAATAGCTTAAGGTGTTGGGGGGAGGGGGAGGGGTCGACAGAGCTTGTTACTATTCGTTACCGTAGGAGGGTCCTTTATTCATTTATGCAATTTGTCGAAATTCGCAAATGAAACAAATAACTCGCAGTAATTGTACAGAAAGTTAATATAGATTTAACTTTACGCACCAAAGAAACCTGGTGAGTGAAAAAGGAATTTAGTTAACAATTTAAGAAAAGTCAGTGTCCACGTGCACCGAAATTTCGGTACAAATAGCTTATTTTCCAGTTGCCCCTATTCGCATCGAAGAAATGCGGGTATTTGCACCGAAACTTTGGTGCACACGGCCTTAAAAAACAGAGAATTTTATTGGTCATAGAATAGTCAGGGATCTAGAAAAAAGTCTTGCAAAAGTCAGAGAATTTCTATAACTTTAAAAAAGTTTTCAAAAAGAGTAAATTGATTTTTTTTATTTGTAATTGTTTCATTCTGATTATAAAAGATTTTAGGTTAAAAAAGTTGGTAGTTCAAGATTCTTGTCTTACAATATTAATGGTCAGGGGAAATTATGAATTGGTCAGCGAAAAATTAAGGGATTTTTAAAATGAAGTTTTAGGGTAACTCCAATATTATATTCTTGTTTATAATGTATTTGCCTATTATTTCTATTTCCTTTTCTTCTTTTGTAGTTGATTCCTCCGGAAGATTAAGTTTTTAGTTATACATTTTATTATTTGTTTGAAAATCGAACAATTTTCTTAAAAATTTATTCTTTTTTCTTAAAAATTGAGCTCTCATTTTGAAAATTCGTCTGTTTAGATTAATAATTTAAGCATTTTCGTAGAAAATGTACTTTTTGTTAAAAATTCATATTTTGGTGCCGAAAAGTCAAATGAAGTCTTTTTTGGCTAAAAATTTAACAATTTTGTTACAAAATCATCTTTTTTGGTTTAAAATGCAACAATTTTGTCAAAAAGTTATCCCTTTTGGTATAAAATTCAATATTTTTTAATTCGATTTTTTGGTTTGAAAATTCGATTATTTTAATAGAAAATTTAATTCTTGTTTAAAATTAATATTTTTATGTGGGAAAAGATAAACTGAAATCTTTTTTGTATGGGAATTCAACTATTTTTTCGAAAATTTGCTTGATAATGTTCATTTGTTTTAGTAGAAATTGCAACTTTCTTGGATAGAAATGTAACTGTTTGATTGAAAATTCAACTGAATTTTTTAAGATTCATTTTTATGAACAGAAAATTCGTCCTTTTAGATTAAAAATTAATCTTTCAGTGGAAAAATAATTTTTTTTTTTTGGTTTGAAGTTAATTGTTTTAAGTGGAAAAATCAAGTTTTATATTTGAAAATTATAATTCATCGCTTTTATTGAAAAGTCTATTATTTGGTTGAAGAATAAAATATTTTCTTAACAAGTTATCTCTCATCAGAGAAGGTATTTGTGTACAATTTTCCGCCTCAGTTTTTGTCAAATGTCCACGTTTTGAGACCCCCTGAATACAAAAAACAGGTTTTTACGAATGTATCCCACTGTATATCTGTCTGTCTGTCTATTTTCATAATAACTTTTGAAAGAATTAATCTACTAGATTCACCTTTGGTACACTCTTTTAGTGTCCTAAATTAAAGGTGAAGTTCGTGAGCTAACCATTTTGGGTAAAAATTCGAAAATTGGGCACATTTTGAATATTTTCGTGACAACTTTTTTCAAAATTAAAAAATTGTCTGTACGGATATTCATAGTTTAAAAAAATCGAATAATTTATCCCCATGACTTTTTTTTAGAAAACCAAAAATTACCAGAGTTAAATCATTTACAAGATTCCAAAAAACACACGAAAATGAATAATTTAAGCCAAATAACGCACGATATGAAAAAAGTCACGTCAAGAAAAATGTCGCCTTTTAAATGCCTTACAAGATTATTATAACAAATTTCTGAATTTTATGAAAATTTCAAATTTTGACAGCACAAAAAATATTGATAAATCCAAAAATTACATTTTTCGGCCAAACTATGCAAAATACGGTAAAAGACGAGTAGACAAAAATTGTGCACTTGAAAAAGATATGCAAATTTGTTATTAACCACTTTTTGATAGGATGCGTAGTTTTGGCTTTAATCATAAAGAACGTCATTTACAGTAAAAAAAAATCTGCTCGCTGGGTGAACACATTCTCATCACAACTTTTGTCTTTTAATTTCTTTTTCGTCTCATGTTTGGGGTTTGAAAAAATTTAATTTCTTATATTTTAATACTAGTTTTTTACGATTAAAACCAAAAACAGGGCTATCAGCAAACTATTCATAACAAATAAATCATTTTTACATTCACATCAGAAAAGGTATTAGATTTGTGTAAAATTGGATCCCCCCCACCACCAGGTTTTGTCAAAAGGTCCGCATTTGAGACCCCCTAGATCCGAAAAACAGGTTTTTACGAATTTGTCTGTCTGTATGTCTGTCTGCCTGTCTTTTTATCAACCCTTTTGGATACAACTTCTAATAGTGAACACATTTAAAAAATTTTTGAGAACGCTTTATTCAAAATTCCCAATTTTTCTGTACGAATATCTATAGTATTCAAAAACTTGAACAATTTACCTTGATGACTTTTTTCATAAGATAAATAATTACGAGAGATATAGCATTTACAAAATTCCAAAAAAAAGCGAAAATGAACCTTTTAACGGACGATGTGAAAAAAAGCCAAGATAAGAAAAAGTTTGATTTTCAAATGCCCTACAAGATTACCGTAACAACTTTTCGAATGTTCTTGAAAAACCAAAAATTAAAATTTTGACAGCATACAAAATAATGGAAAATGCAAAAATAACATTTTTTATTCAACAGTTTCACAGTATTTCGAAGATTCTAAAATATATAAATGTATTAAAAAAAATATATACATATATATACACACATATACAGGGTGTCCAAAAAGTTACGGGACAGCCAAATCAGTCCTTAGGTACAATTTTTTTGGAGAAGGTTGAGGTCATTCTTGAAGTAATATTCAACGAGGAATCTAACAGTGACCTCAGTTTTGACCTTGACCATGACCTTTATGGTTATTTCAAGGTCACTTTTATTTTTCAAGTGGAATGGCCCATTGACAATCGAAAGAAGGAAAAATTTTACATTAAAAAGTGTTGTCAAGTCATAGGTAAGGTTTGACCTTCATGGAAATATCAAAGTCATAGAAAATTCAATATGGTCTGAAGAATTTTCCGGAATCTAGCATGTGAAAATCAGCCTATACTACTTACTTACTCAAAGAATGCGCATGGGATAGTAGCAATTGAGTGACCTAGACCATGACCATCAAGGTTATCCTTTGTTTTTTAATCCAAGCTACTCTATTTGACATCGAAAGTAGTCCATCAAGGCCACACCTCACCTATGACCTGATTACACTATTTAACGTAAAATTTTACGCCCTTTCGATTGCAAATGTCAAAAACGGGCCATTCCATTTGAAAAACAAAGGTGACCTTGAAATAACTATGAAGGTCATGTTCAAGGTAAAAAATAAGGTTATCAATGAATTCTTCGTTAAAAGTAACTTTAAGAATGACCTCAACCTTCCCCAAAAAATTATACCTAAGAATTTATTTGGCTGTCCCAGGACATTTGGACAGCCTATATATATAATCAAAAATTTGTCATAAGGACAACCGCAGGATTTCGCCGGGAGCGGGTGCTAATCTGAAAAATTGCACCCGCTCCCAGCGAAATCGCGGTAAAATTTCATCCACTACCACGTCTCACGACCGTGAGATAGGTGGTTATAGTCTGTAACGGAATCAATACGACGATCCGGCAAAAGCCTCGTGCATCCTGAGAACACGGAGCGACCCAAGGACCCAAGCGACCGCCTTCCGCATTTTCCCCGTAAGTGTTTTAGCTTATTGTTGACACGCAGGGATGCTTTTTAGGCCATTAGCGAGTGAAAGCTTGGCACCTCCAAGAGCGCCGATGATAAGGACGATTAGTTTAACAGAATATTCCGGGTACAATCGTTGCAATTCCCTTATAAGGTCTCGATACCTCTCTTTCTTTTCATTCTCCTTGGCTATGGTGTTTTTGCAGCTGGTGCCGAAAATTCGATAACGAACATGGTTCGCTTTTGAAGTCAAGAAGAACCATGTCAGGCCTCGAGTGAGCAACAGAAACAATTGTCGAGAATATAAATTTCCAGCATATGAGGCACTTCCAATTCTCGACAATTGACTCGATTTCCCTTGGAGCATTTAGAGGAGCCATATTAAGGTTAATGCCGTAAGAGTGACAGAGATGGTAATAAAGCACTCTCATTGCCGCATTGTGCCTTTAAATGTAGGTCGATCTTGCGTGAGTTGGACAACTAGATAGTATATGAGCTAAATGCTCGGGGTGTGCATGGCACGTCCTGCAGCTACCATTAGGCATGTATTGGCTCAAAATGTGGCGACGGTATGTTAAGGTGGAAATGACATCGTCTTAGCATGCCAAAAAGCAAACGTTAGCTCACAAGACATTGACTGATCCTTCACATTTCTGTGGAAGATACCGTGCATCCTCTTATCGAGGAGCTGTTCACGAAAGTTTTTCTCTTGTGCTTTCTTAATCCAGGCTTTCAGGAGTGATTACTCGGGATGGATAAGATTTGATGCATTTTGCTCACCCCTAATACTGAAGTTATGTCCGAGTATTTCAGCAGCCTCCTTTGCTGATTTGTACAGAAACGCTCCTTTCCCCACTTCTTCGTGATTCCTCGCCATTTTAAAAAGAGGGTCTCTTCCATTTGCAACTTTATGTACTGTACCCAGAATAATCCTGTTGTGAAGACATTCGAGACTCAATATTCCGCGTTCACCTTGACTGCGTGAGATGTACAACCGCAGAACAGAAGACTTAAGATGCATGCTTTTGTTCATGTGCATATCCTTTCTTGTCCCGATATCAAGAGATCTGAGCTGGTTCTTCATCCATGGAACTACTCCAAATGAATAGAGTACTACCGGGACGGCAAGCATGTTCGTTGCAAATACTTTGTTCCTCGCCGTCAGTTTGTAATACCAAATCTGCCGGATGAGACGTTTGTATCTGCTTCGGAGAGTATCTTTTATAGATGTCACATCCTGATTGCGGCTCTGTGGCACGCCCAGGTATGTATAAGTCTCTCCAGCGTAAAGGTGTCGTATAACGCTTCTATCAACGAGCTCAGGATCTTCAGGGATGCCATTAAGTTTTCCTCGCTTCAAATAAACCTTGGCGCATTTGTCTAACCCAAATTCCATTCCAATTTCCTTAGTATATCTTTCGAAAATCCCTAGAGCTAGATGTAGTTGCTCTTTGTTTTTAGCATAGATCTTAAGATCGTCCCTGTAAAATACATGAGTGACCTTGTATTTTCGATTTACAGATTTGCCGCACAAATACCTGTCGGAATGGTAAAGTGCTAGAGATAGTGGCAATAATGTTAGGCAAAAGAGGAGTGGGCTCATGGTGTCGCCCTGAAAGATACCTCTCTGAAAGGTGACCTTGTTAGTTATCACACGATTTTTTCCAGATAAGATAGTAAATGTGGTTTTCCAAAGCGGCATTAATCTCTCTATGCCCCTAACTATTTGCAGATGAACCTTTAAGATTTCAAAAAGACAGGTGATAAGTCTATGGAAGGTCAAATCGAAAGCTTTCCGATAATGAATCCAGGCCATCGATAGATCGCGCTGGTAGAATGCTGCATCTTTGCAGACACATCTATCGATGAGCAGGTTCTCCCGACATCCGGCTACGCCTTTCTTTGAGCCTCATTGTTCATACATTTCTTGCCACACAGGTTCAGTTGCCCGAACAATCCTATCATTTAGGATAGCTGTGAATATCTTATACAGTGTGTCCAGACTAGTGGCTGGCCTGTAATTCTTCGAGTCAGCTAACTTGCCTATTTTCGGCTGGAGTATTGTGCGCCCTTCCACCAACCACTCCGGAATCGGCTCTTCCGACTATAAATATGAGGTAAAAATACGGGCCAAATGCTAATGGGTTCAAGGAAACTTTTTCCACTTATTTATTTATTATTTATTTATGCATATTATGAATTGTAATAATATATATTTATGGGAATGATATAAAATTTCAGGGATAAACTCGAGTGCGAAGTACGAGATACGTGATGGGAAGGTGTTCGTTGAAGGCTTTAACAAAAGAGAATTCACGATCACCAAATTACTGTTGTCGATGCTTTGACCTTTAGTTTTAAAAAGTCGGTGCACAAAGATCGAGCGCGTAACGCGAGGTAAATACATTATCGAGCGAAAACTGTTTTTTTTTAAATCAAAAATTTAACTGCATTGTTCGAAATTCTTTCTTTTTAAAATTAAATTAATTCTTTTGAATTGAAAATCTATCTTTTTCGTAAAAATTGCAACCATTTGATTTGAAATGCGACTGTTTGGCAAAATTTTTTTTTTTAATTCAATTAATTGGATGAAAATTCATCCTTTTTGTTTGATGATTCATCCTTTATGCTGGAAAATTTCACTATTATGTTGAAAATGCAATATATTTCGATTTGAAATCTTAGGAACATGGTACCTGCATTAATGCTATTTGAATGCATTTGAAGGGTCCACGATCTAAACTTGTTAACTGACATTTTTTTCTAAATTGAGTTTTTTGTATTTTTTGGAACATTTTTATATGCAGTTAATGTCCCGCACGCCAAACGACAACATTCCTTTTAATCTTGTTTTTAATGGATTTTTCAAAATCGCGTTTTGGTATCAATAGCATAGTTCCGCAGTCTAAACTTTGCAACTACTTATGGCGCCTTATGGAAAATTCGTGCTTTTTCTCGCATCAGCTCAGTTTACTCGTAGAATAGGCCAGCGAGACACATGCCAGTGTATGTGCAGTTGAGTGGATTTGTGTCAAAAGTTTTTTGTGGCTACTTTCACGTCATTTTAGATGTTGTCATCTGCAGATCGCTGTAAAAACGAAGGTGAGCGACGCGTCGTCGATTGATAACACTCAGCAAATTTTTGCAATAACCTATTTTAAATTTTTGCAAGCAGATCTATGTTTGGCTTGCGATTCCACATATTTTGGCATATCAAGATTGCCCGCGGCTTCAAAAACAACGCAGAAACATCCGAGCCCACAAAAAACAATAGAAAACCAGTGGTGATACACTGAAGATAATATGTTAAGACCGTTGGACCCATTTTAGATAACATATGAATATATTCCAATTGTCATATAACGTTAAATTTTGATTCTAATGTTATAAAACTAACGTGTATTATTTTTCTCTAGTAAATGAACAAAAAAACCTTTTACAGTTGGAACAAATATTAAAAATTGCAAAAATAACAACGATTTTCCTTCGCCGTGTAAAATTTCTGAAATGTGGGTTAGCAGACTTAGACCGCGGACCCTTCATTATTCCCCTATTTTCCTGATATTTTCATAAAAATTACAATAAAGAATTTACATGATATATTTTACCTATGATTTCTTAAATTTTTTATTCTTTTAAGCTTCTTTAAAATTATTAAAATTCAGCCAGGAAAAATTTGATTTTCGACCGAGAAATGTAGTTAAAAAACCATTTCAGACGAATAAATTTTCCGGTTGAAACAGCAAAGATAGTTCTGTCTCTTAGCAACTCGAAAAAGAAAAAAAGTCAGCACAAGAAATAAAAATCAACGACTGTGAAAGGTGCTACCATTGTATTTTTCAGGACTTTCGTAACAGAATTTGCCCTCGCTGCACAGAAGTAAAAGTAACTGGGTATTCGCTTCACTCCTTTCGAGTACGTTTATTTTGTCTTGAAACTAAAAAAAAAAAATTTGGTTTTTACTTAAATAAAATTTTTATAGACGAAAAAAATGGTATCAATATCTTTATTTGCAGCCACATTTTTTTTCGGCTCAAAGTCACACGAGGTAATGGCAAAGTTCTTTGGAAGATTTGGAATCACACGTAGGGAAATTCTTCTAAAAGTTTGGAAAAAAGCTAGTGATATTGCTGTTTCTTAAAAATTAAATTGAATCGAGAATTAAATAAGCATATATCGGCAAAAAAGAAGAGGAAATCTGACGTTAATTACGATTGCATTTTTTATCTTGATTCCGTCCTGAATCATGTGGGTGTTTGAATTCGAACGACGAGTAACTTTCCTTTTAGATTTTCTGCTTTTCCTCTTTCCTCTCTGACGTGACTCTCAATAAAATACATGGCGAAAAGTTTGCGTCATCCCCTTCGAAAAGTATAATGGTAAAAAAAGGATGTTTTGTTCTATTACAATCAAACCGCTTTTAGTTAAAATTTATTGAGACTGTAAATTGATATTTTTGTTTTAAATTGTTGATTTTCATATTGAAAAAAGTAAAAAGAATGGAACGCTAAAAATATGCAGCAGTGTATGTGGAAATGTCTCTGTTTATTAAATATTTGAAGGTATATTAAAAGACATAAAAATAAAAAAACCTAAAACATTCAAATCGTGCAATAAAATTGCATAATAAGTATTAAGAAGAAGAATGTTCTTTAAAAACTCGTTTTTAAAAAACAAATACTCAAGAAGGTAAATTGTGTAACATAATTGCACAGAAGGAGTTAAAATAAGAGAATTATGCTTCTAATTAACATTGTAAACGGTTTATTAAAGACAGTTATATGACATTTAAAAAATGATCGAGAAAAAAGACAATCGAACGACCTCGATTTCCTTTCTTCATTGTTAATACGTATTTTTTATACTACCGGGAGCCAACATGCTGCGAAGCCTCGTCTTCCTTATCAGGGAAATTTTTAAAGGAAACTAATAGGGAATATTTGTATGTTATGCTAATGTTAATAAAAAAGTCGAATTCAGTTTGAAGTGACTTATTGAGGAAATTTTAAAATTTGTTTATTTTTGGTATTTCTGAGAGCTTTTTCTACATATTTTCTAATTGTTTAAGGTCAATCACAAAAATTAAGCATTTCTTTGGGTTTTCAAAATTAAGTTATTAACATCTTAATGAAAAAATCCTTATAATTTATTTAATTGTCAATCAGTTTGAGATATCAGATAAAAACAAAATCAAGGAACCTTCAATCTCAATTTATGATAAAAAAAATCTTCATTTTTTGTAAATTATTTTGAATCACAATGGTCGAAAATTAAATTTTAGTCTTCTGAATATGGTTACTGATTAAAAAAATCTTGAAAATAAAAAAACAAGGGAAACAGCTTTATAGAAAAGCGACCAAAAAATAAAAGTGTAGAATCACTTTTAAGTCAGTATTTAAAATATTTTCCCAAATTTATAAAATAAGTTTTTCACATTGTAATGCAATTATTTATCATAAATTTACTTCTTTGAGTATTTGTTTAAAAACACGGGGTTTTGAAGAGAATTATTATTTTTAAGACTTCTTGTGCAATTTTGTTGCCCAATTTGACTCTTTTAAGCTTCTCCTTTTTTGGAATATATACTTTTAAAAAGTAATTTTAAGTTTAGAGTCTTTCAAATTAATCGAAAACTTCAAACAAAATGTTCAAATTAATACTTCCTTTGACTTTTTCTTTGGAATTTAAAAAATTTTTTTACATAGAACTATCTATATTTATGTGAAACATCATGCAATTAGTAAGAACACTTTTTACAAATAAAATTCAGTAATTTACAACATTAAAAAAAATTATTTTAATATGAGCAAATTAAAAACTGAAAGAGCTACACTGCCGTGCAATAGTTTTAGGCCACTTCTTTTTTATTACTGAATAAATTTTTTTAATTTTAATTATACCAGAGCTAAAAAATGTCCCTTTAAAAGGTTGATTGTTTTCGAAATTCTGTATAAAGTAAGCCCAGGGTGAAGCCAATTTGTCTAGTTTTTAAGCAGATATTGCAAAAATAGTGTAAATTTCAATGTTTTCTTAAATTTTCAATAACTTCCCAAATAATCAACATTTCTCAATGTTCGTGGCCTCATTTTGAAGACATTTTTTCATTGTATCACAGCAGCTAACGAATATCAATTAAAAAAAATTATTTTTGAATTCCAAGAACTTAAAGTTGTAATAAAAAAGTTGGAAAAAGTTAAAAACATCTTATCTGTGGGCAAATCATAATAAAAGTAAAATAAATAAATATTTTAAGGAAATGATATAAAAACTTCATGATTATATAATTCATATATTTCACGAAAATATTTTTGTTACAAAAAATAATATTACAATTTTTCCAACTTTTTTTTACAACTTCAATTTCTTGCAATTCAAACAGGAAATTTTTACGATTGATACTTATAAGCTGTTGAAATATGGTGAAAAAAGCTTCAAAATGAGCCCAAGAACATTAAAAAATGTTGATTATTTCGGAAGTTATTGAAAATTTAAGAAAACATTGAAATTTACACTATGTTTGCAATATCTACTTAAAAACTAGATAAATTGGCTTCACCCTGCGTTTATTTGATACAGAACTTCAAAAACAATCAACCTTTTAAAGATACATTCTTTTAGCTCTGACACAATTAAAATTAAGAGAATCTATTCAGTCATTAAAAAAGAGGTGGCCTTAAACTTTTGCACGGCAATTTACTTCGAGATTAAAAATGCTTGGAGACATTACTTTTACATTTTTTGTTAAGATTTAAGTTAAAGAAATTCTTCGTTATCATTTCAAAACATCTAAGTTAATTGTAAATGTTTTAAACAAATTTAATAAAGAAATACATATCCTAGCTATTTATCGCTATAAATACTTTGTTCATTTAACGAATTTAATGAGAAATTTGTCTGAAAAAAATAATATCTACGATTTGGTAAAACTTGTTAAAAATGGTTAATTGCTTAAATAAATTAGATACACAAATACTGATTTCCCTGGATTTTCAATTAGCAGATTTAGTTTTTTCAGCGGAATTACCTTTGAATACCTGGGCCAAATATGTTCCTGGTGATACTTTATTAAGTAACAATAATTGTTTATTTTATGCACAATTTTATAAAAAAATTCACCACTTAATTTCTTTTCAACAAATCGTGTCAGTGTCTTATGAAATCGACTGTTAATGACTCAGAAAGGACCCTATTTATTAGGAAACTTTGTTAGGCGACAATATTTGTTATTTATTTAAATGATTTTTTTTTAATACAGATTTTTAAAATTTTTAACCAGCAGACTTTTTTTTACTTCACAATTAACCTCAAATAGGCTTGCCATATACTTTGTCATGATACTTTATTTAAGAACAATAATTGTTTATTTGATAAAAAAATCATAATTTGACTTTTTTCAATAAATGGATGTAATTTATTGCTACGAAATCGATGTTATAAAAAATATCAATTTTGTATACAACTAATTAAGTTGTGCATTTATTTATAACATTGTTTAAAACATACAGGATTTTCTTTGTTCATAAAGATCATATGCGGAAGATTTTTCCGAGTAATTTAAAATTGATTCCGTTGAAAAACGTAATCTTCTGGTTGAAAATGAAAGGATATTTATATTTGTTTATAAAATTTATTTAACAATCAACAGTTTTGATCAGGAGTTAAAAAATCGTACATATTATTTATGGCCGACAGTTTTTTGACCAATTTTGTTATAGAAACAAAGTGATTAGAGCGTAAAATAGCTAAGATACGCATTTGTTTCTAAAATAAATAATTTTTTGGATTAAAAAAAGTAAATCTATGCATTGTTTTTTAGTATATCGTTAACGAAAAATTGAAAAGTAAGTCTCCAAGTATTTTGAATTTTGAAGGAGCATAGTTTCTCACTGGTAGGAATTTCACTTGTCAATTTGTTATTATTTTTTAATTTATCTGCTACATCATCAGAGATTGTACCTTACCGAGAGTAGATCAACCCTCCGAACCATGAAGGCAGCAAATCTACACAATATCGATCAAGTTAAGAATCTTCAATAACAGAAAATGCTTAACGTCTTAATAAGACTAGATGGAAAATAATCTTTTCAAATTAAAATTATTTCTTGAAAAAAAGATCCTACTCCATGTGTTAACCTGCTGGATATTAATTGTAAGGAGTGTTTCTGCTGATTTCATGATGTTTTACGTAAATATAAGTATCTTCTAAAAATGGTAACTTTTATAAAAAAATGTGAAAGATGTCAACTTTGTTGTTGAATAAGAAGTTAACAAAAAAAATTACAAAATCGGCTATCATACATGTCTTTAAAATGTAGTTAAATTAGATTAAAAACAAAATGCGCAAATCCGATCAAAATAGTAAGGTTTATCAAGAAAATCCTTTCTTGTAACGCATGTACATACTGTTCGATTATCGGGGCATTCATATAATGCGAGAAGTGACCAGTTTCGAAACCGTGGTAAGAAGCAGTTGACGCTTGACAGACTGATCATTAGTCGCATTTATAAATTATCCCACTCGAAGTGTTAAGTTACTATATAAATAATTGATCAATTACCATAAATTACCGTAAATTACCAAAACTGTGTGAATATTTTTGAACACCTGTAATTTTCGACAATTTTTCATGAATTTCTGAAAATTATTTGGCTTCTTTCAAAAATATCTGGAAATTGCCTATAATTTTGGTAATTTTACCATAAATTTCGAAAATAATCGAAAAATTTGCTTCCATTGTTTTTCAATTCGAAAATTCTCTGCATTTGTTACAAAAAATATTGTCAGCAAGATGTGCTGAAATTAGACAGATGTATCTCTTGTTTGCGGTTCTTCTTCGGCGCGTTTACAGCTCGCCTTCGGCTGGCCTCTAACTCGCCTTAAACTCGCCTACATACTATATATTATTTTGTACACCACTGTGCATTCAACCGCCTGCTTACTTTTTTTCAAGATAGGAATTTGTAGAAGTGAGGGTCGGGGCATCAGGAGAAGTGATGGTTGTGGAATTAGGGGGAGTGAGAGCAGGGGAAGTATCGGGGTGAGAAAGGGGGCGGGGGAATAAGGATGGTGCAGGAAGGGAAGTATAGGTTAGAGTGTGGGAAGAAGTGAGAGAAGCATAAATAAAGGGTGGAGATATAGAAGGAAAACTAGAAGGATGGGGTGGACGGGGAGCAGGGGGTCTGGAAGGGCTCAAGAATACTAGCACAGAAAGGGAAGTAGGCTAGGGGTAGTAGAGGAGGGACAATTGGGAATGGTATAGAGACGTGTGGGAATTTGTGGAGGGGGTGTTGAAGCTGGTGGTAAGAAGGGGAGTATGGAAAAAGTAGATGGAAGTAGAGTGGCTGATAAGATGTGATGGGATATTATTGAATAGGATCGGATGGATGGGAATGGATCAAAAAGGACAGGGTATGGTGGGATAGGCCACGAAGTCCATTTTGTAGGAGCATGGAAGCTTCTTTGAATAATTTATTTGTAAATAAGTACTTTCGTTAGTCTGATAAATCTATTTTATAATAACCAAGTCGAATTTCGTATGATAATGATCAAATGGATGCGTCCCTGGCGAGGCCTTACCGCATTTCGACACAAACAGGACTTGCCCAAACCACCCGTTGGTCAATTGCAATTTTCATTAGTATCGTGTGACAACAGACCGCGATAGTGGTTGTCAAATGCAGTCATCTGATAATCATCATTAGCGCCCTTCGGTCGACATGTATGATACTTCCGAAAGTTCCGATTGCTTTCCTCCTTACCACTACATTGAAAAATAGATCAAGTGACAGAAACTACCCTCCTTGTAAATATGAAAAACGAATCTCATTTTTTTTCTTTTTATTCGTTTTTGCCCATACAGTAAACTAGGAAGAAAATTCTTGAATGAATAAAAGTCAAATACCGCTCCGCAAAGTTACTGATATATTCAATATGGGTGTATTCACGTGTCCTCAGTTTTGGGAATGTTGGCTTACTCATAGGTATTAAATAAATTTACTTCTTCATAAAGGGAGGCTTTTCTCTAACAGAAGAAAAAAATGGATACTTTCGTTATTTCCCAAGCTTATGTTTCTGTCTTACCAAAAAATTAACTAACGGTAGTGTTATATTCCAAATAAAATCCGTTTGTCAAAAGATCAAACCATACGTTTCGCATAAGCGAAACATTTCATCAAATGCAGTACTGTCATATCTCCAAGAAAAAAATCCTCTTATATGAACAAGGTAAATACAAAATTTAAAAACGATATTGGTAGTTTATGGTAGACCATGAAAGGTTCTTCAATTGAGCAATCAATGCGTGTCGAAGGCGCGAATAAGCACATAATATACATACATATATATATAATAATAGTATATACATATTCATAAATACTGTTATATTTCTAACATTAAAATTTTTTTGTCATATGAACAAGATAAACAATATATTTTTCTAATTTATAAATCGGTATTGCTAGATTATAAGAGGTCTTAAATGTCACATCAATAGATTATTCAACCTATCTCGAAGACGTAAACAAATATATGTAGGGTACAGTACCGTAGTATTGCTAATATAAGACAAAGTTTTTCTCATATAAACAGACTACAAACTTTTTTTTAAACTTAGTAAATCGGAATTGATGGGTCATAAACGTTTCAACAATAAGTCGATCGTTGTGTCACAAAGACGCGAACAAAAACGCTAGATAATTAATTTTTTATTTCTAATATCAAACAAGTTGTCATATGAACAAGGTAAAATATGTTTGTTTTGTTAAATCTCTAAACGGAAAAAAGTACTTACAAATAGCCGACATAGCTTAAAATCCGATCAGATCAGGTTATTGGTTGGTGCTCCGATTTTTTTCAAATTTCATGATCATATAGCTCTTTTACTTTTCGAAATATGGCGAACAGAATAAAGTCACACAAAAAGATGAAATTTTTTTAAACATTGTATTTTTGAACTCCTGTGGTCAAATTATATTGAAATATTCAAAAAAATTATGTTTGAAAATTTAGGTCATTACTAACTACTTTATATCAGGAAAATATATTGCAAATTGAATAGTTTTTTTATTATATTAAACAAAACGTGGCCACATTCGTAGCGTTGTGGATCGCCCTATGAACAAATCGACGTAACTTTGGTTAAATTTTAAATTTGTTATAAACTTTTTAAATCTTAATTTTAATGATTTTTTATTATTGTAAACAATAATCCGATCTAATTTTTCTTATTAAATCCTTAAAAGGAAAGGTTGAAAGTATTGAAAAACATAATTTCTGAAATTTGAAATTCAAAATAGCGGATTGAGGGTGTGCACATTGTTTTAAGCAAACAAATTTTTAACAACAAAAAGTATTGTGAAGCCTCTTGGGATTTTAAAACAAATTGATATAATTAGGAATTTGTTATGTCTACAGTCGCCGGAAAAATATGAAAAAATATTGAAAACTGGCATTTACATTTTTCAAAATATTATTTGAAAAGTGTAAAATAAAAAAAAAGGATTTAAATTTAAAGTAATCTTTTTATACACTTAAAATATGTCCATCGCAGATCTAATAACAAAGTGAGAGTTTTCATTTTTGTAATTTGCAAAATTATAATTTCTGGTAAATAATGTTTAGAGTTTTTTACACTTTTCAAGATTTTTTTAAAAAGTTTTGGAAAAAATCTGCCAAAAAATGCAATTTTCACATTGCTGAACTGTATTATGATTTAATGTATTTTATTATTAAAAAAGAATAAATTACAGAAAAGTAATTTATTGTGCATCATTACAATTTGCAAATTGTAATTTAAAAAAAAGGGATACGTACATGTAAAATGTTTGAAAACGCTTTAAACTTAAATTGCATAGAATTCTAGTTAAGTTAGAGTTTCGACTTAATTTCTTGGGTAATTTTCTACGTAATTTATTTATTTTGTTGAAAAATTTGAATAGATTACAACAAATTACAATAAAGTACAATTACTGTACATTATACAGTCGACTTCTAATTGCATATAATTCTAACAACGAATTGTAATTGAGTCATATTTTTGGGCAATTTCCAACGATTTTTGTGGATTAAAACAATAATAAAAGAAATCTGATAAACTACCAGTTTTTTCTAGAGTTCGAACTTTTTTACAAGATTGCCCGCAATGATTTAGTGTTGAAACCCTTAATAATTTAATAATTACTAAATATGAATTTATTATTTTTTAACGAAAAATGATCACATTGTGCGTCACACCTTAAAACTAAAACCATTAGGAAAGAAATTAGTTTATATTTGGAAAAATTAGCCATAGCTTGGAATATTTGAAAATTAGTTTTTTTAAATTGAATAAAATAAAATGTTAAGTCTTTAGAAACAAAAATCGAGATTACCTGTGCAATTTTAAAGTGCTCAAAATTGTAAAAAATGAGGAAAATATAAATTTCTTAATTTTGTAGACAATTTAACAAATTTAAACTTTGCGTCATGTATGTAATTTGTATAATGCACGTAATTAAAAAAATGGATAGGGTGGTGAGTTACGCATTTCATGAACTGAAAACGTAATATAATATACTGGGTAGGGCAGAGTGAAAATACTTAAATTAATCGAATCATTTGCGGTGAAGAAAACGAATTTGTGGGTTGACGTCCGAAAAAAGTAAAAAAAAAAATGTTGGCAAGTTAATATCTTCTCTTCGGGTTTTGGGTAGAAAATAAATAAAAAATTATCATCTTTTAAAAAGTTATGCAATTTTTTTGTGTGCACAGGTTTTGTTATTTAACATTAATAAAAAATTATGAATTAAAAAAATTGGTTTTATTTCGAATTTTTATAAACTTGACAAAAAACATGTTTTTTTAGAGTTAAAGGCACACTTTTTTGGAAAAAGTTAAATATGGCAAATTTAAAATATCCTCGTCTTGAATCGAAAAAACTTGCCATTATTTTATTTTAATTGAGAAAAATTGTTTTTGTGGCTCTAATATCATGAATTTTACCATTTTTGACGTCTTTGCAACACTTCAAACACAATCAAGAATATAATAACACCAAAATAATAGCTTATTTTTTTCAGCGAAAGAAATTTCAGGTTCGACATGTCGCAATTTTTTCTAATAATATGTGCATTTATCTCAATACAAAAAAAAAAACACAGTTTTTTGCACATTTTCAAAAACTCTAAATTGATCACAAATTTTTCTATATTCAAATACGAATTTTTAATCCGCCCTAATATTGGTTTATTCATAAAATGTTAATATATCAATCTAAAATAAAAAAAAGACAATAAATATTAAGGGATAAGTTCACTGCTTCGAACTTCGAATCACTTGCGGGGATAATTCGTAAGGCAATTCCTCGGGTCGCTCCGTATACTCAAAACACTGAGATTTGTTTCTAGAAGAATAGAAAAATATTGAGACCTAATTATAATATATTATGAGCTCAATGCTTGGTTTAATGTAAACATTTCTGAGAAAGCTTCAGGCTAGCGTATGACGAATAAAGGGGGATTCATATAGCCATTTTTTAACTCAGAGCGTTAGCAATAATTTTCCCTTATTTAGGGGAATGATTTGAAATGAGTGGGGAAGTAAATAAATCAGAAAAATAGAGTTTGGAGGGGGGGGGGGGCATTGGTGGTATCGTAGACGTAGGTCGTAGAGTGTGGTCCTTTCTTTGCGTTCGGTTGAGTTGATGCGTGACGATTCTGGGGGATGCGCAGGAAGATAGAGGATAGAGAGGTAGTGCAGAGTATAAGAGCGACGACGAGCGTCGCGACGCCTCACTCAGCCTCTCTCCCTCCAACGTTTATGCTGAAACGGAGATTGGACATTAACTAATTGGTGCCCATTGTCCTGTGTTAATTAACCTTTGATAACTTTACTGTCACTCTTGCAGCGCCTAAACCAATCGAACAAACCATGCATCGTGCTCGTGTTGATTTCATCAAGGCCTCTACCGGCTTCCGGTTCCTCCTCCTCTTGGCTGCGATCCTTGCCAAGATCGACGCTTTCGTTGTGGCCCTACCGGATCCTGCCTACTATCAGCAACAGGTAAACAAATTTAAACCTAATTTTTTGCCCTCTAAACTAAGAAATATGGGTTAAATTGAGTCAAGATCTGGAGAAGTTGATGAAATCGGTTCCAACCCTGGCAGAGTTTTTCTGTACAAAAAAGTACAAGTAACTAAAACCATTCTTACATAAATCTACAAATAAAATAAATTAAACACAAAATTACAAAAAAGCACAACTTTTTTCTATTATTCGGACGAGTTCTGCTCTATTTTGCTTTTTTTTCATATATTGCATTATTTTATTGTAGTCTTAATTTCCTAAAAGAATTTACAAAAAAGTACAATTACAAGTATTCCCAACTATAAGAATCTGCAGGGTGCATATGTCCTGTCAGTTCGAAAAAGAACGACTTTTTGACTGCAGATAAAAATTGAACAGTTAAACAATAATCGAGCATCGTCATTAAAATTAAAAGAATAACTGTGAATTAAAACACTCAAAGTGGAATACTTTTGAATTTGAAACTTTTAAAAATTATGCTTCAAACTCTTTCAATTCAAATACTCAATTATTTACGGCTATAATATGGTAACTTGTAACACATTTCAATTGAAAATTATTTTTACTAATAACATTATTTTTTCAATAATTATAAATATATAATAAAAAACATATTTTGCTATTATCTTAGAATCCAAATTTTTCCTACCATTTTTCTAAAACCCTGCTGGAATATAAAAATTGACTTAAAATGTTCCACATTCTTTTTTGACAGTTTCGAAATTCTTTTAAAATTAATTTTTCAAACCAAAAAATTACTTTTAGTTTTCCCAGAAATTGTAATGAAAAATTTGTATTTTTTTGGAACCTTTCACAATTCTTGAAGTGCTTCTACATTTTAAAAAAATTTTCAAATATGTAGACTTTTTTAAATGTCTTGCACTCTATTAAAGTTTTAAATGATTTTGCAATCTTTTTAAAACTTCTAAATATATCTTAAGCTTCCTCAGTTTTTTCCAAATTAACAATTATTCAAATGTTATTCATTAGTTGACTTTTTTCTTATCTTTTTAAAAATTCTCTTAATATTAATTTTTTTAAATTAAAAATTATTTATATTTTCCAAGTAATCTTAAGAACATTTCTTTATTTTCTTAAAACCTTTAAAGATCCTGAGAAAACCTAAGAATTTTATTTCGAAATCTTCAAGATTTTTGATTTTTAATAAATTTTGATATTATTTTAGAGATAACCACTCTTTATCGAGTACGGCACTGAAGTAAGGCCTGCTTCTAACAAATTGACAGAATATGATTTAATTAAATCCATCGCTTTTGTGAAATCTTATTTTTTTGTAAAGATTTCTGATGTTCTACAATAATTAAATTTTACAACGATTTTGTAATAAAAATATTAAATGAAAGTTATACAAATTTGTGAATTGTAGATACTTATACTTTATTGTTAATATTTTTATTTTTCTACAAGAAAATATAAAGAAAAATAGCTATTTGTATTCAACTGTATTTTTTGTTAAATTATGTACATATTTTTACAAAAAAGTACATGTTTTAACAACAAATTACATTTTTAGAAATGTTGTACTTTCTGGAAAATTTTTTTGACTACGGAATGAAGAATTGGATTTTGAATAATGAAAACAATCAAATTTGGATAACCACGGATGCGAATGGTTTTATTCTTCTACAGCTACTTCTGATGTGCCTCAATTTTTCTAATGATACCATCACATTTTTTCCTTATAATCTCACGATAGATAATAAAATTCTGCATCCAACAAACCTAAGATTTATTTCGATAAATTGAAATAAGTCTGGAAATTATTAACATTTTTTAAAGTCCTTTAGCTTACTTTAAAGGCAAGTATGCATAGTATTTTTCTGAATTGTTTACATATGTATATGTTACAACATTTCAAATAATTCTCGCCAAATGATTTCCAGAAATCCAATACAATAATATTTTCATAAATATAATTAAAGATAAATAATTATACTAAATTGTTATATTTTTAAAGAATCTTTGTAGGTATATAAACAATTTGGAAATCTTATAACTTTTTGCATCAAGTTTGACATTGGGCCAGAATAGAGAGAAAAAAATTAATTGATAATTAATAAGTAATTAAAACAAATTAAAAAACAAATAAAAAATCGGATATGATTTAGAGGTCCCTATTAGAGTTTTTTCTTCTTCATTAATTGTTTATTGTACTTATTTCCCTAATGTCTTGAAAATGCATGTATTAAATTTGTATACCAATAGAATTAATTATTCTCTTTAATATTACCATCACTCTTCATAGTTGAATTAAATTTCTTAAACTCATTTTGCAGGAAAATAAAAATTTTATCTGCGTGTTTTACATTTAATAATAATAATATGCCATATTGTATGTCAATTAACAAATACTCTGAGTAAATTAAATATTTTATATCAGAATAGTTAGGTATTATTATTGTTATTATTATAAATTATTATTGTAAAAAAGTGTACTATATTTTTAATTATATTCATTTGAACCAAATTATGCTCGATCAAGCTTAAGAACTTGATCAATTTCAAGCATGTTGTAAATAAAATTTGTTGAATTTTCTTAAATCTTATATTATACAATAAATATAAAAAGTGACCTCTGAATTATTTAAAAAAACAGTTTTAGGGTTATTTTTAACAATTTATAGAAAGTAAAAGAAAAATATAAAATAGAAGAAATTTCTCAAAAATAACTGAGCCGATTATGAACAGTTTTTTTTTTGTGGCAGCATCTTTTCTAAACAAAATTTTTCTAGTTTACTTTTGGGAATTGTTCAGATTCATATATATTCTATATGCAATTTCTTAATTTGACGTTTTTTATCCAGTAAGAGATGGATAAGTTTGTTGCTGAATTCATTGAGACCGATTTAATAATAAGAATACGATTTTATAAAAAAGAACATTTTATCGCAAAAACGGATTTTTCTTGCAAAAATCTGTTCTAGAAAAAAAAATAAAATGAAGAATGCAAATTTCCTCAGCTAAGAATTTGTTTACCAAACTATTTTTGTCCATAGGCTGGAGTGAAAATGCTAAAATTAAAAAAGTAGACGAGTTTTTTCCAAATCATTTAATATCTTTAGTTCTTTTTTTTCGGTTTGGGGCCATCCATATACCGCGTAGACAATTTTTCACCACTTTTTGACCCCCCCC
>NC_046661.1:115154197-115156714 GCF_010883055.1 Belonocnema kinseyi | reverse complement strand
TAGGTCCCCCCATCGTGTACTTGACTGCAACCCAGTCCATCAATGATGGGGTAAAACCAGGCTTTGTCCAATATGTCTGGGCAGACTGCTCTCATCAGATCATTTGATTGCATTATAAAAATGCGTTCGTGACTGATGATATATATCGGGACAGCCCCGTGCAAAAATGATCAAATAAAAATCCATCTCTAACCAAAAATGCCTTCGACATGTTGGGCAGTATAAGCCTGTGACAGCATTTCAACACTGAAACGTTTTTATAAATTCAACTTTTAAAATTTGTATCGAATTTAACAATGTCACCAGGATAATTTACAAGTCTTTATGCAGTGTACAAGAAAATTTGACAAAAATTTCTAAAGCTCAAAAAAAACTGTATTCAAATCTTGAAAAACCTTTGAATTTTGAGTTTTTGTCTAATCAAAAAATTTAACTTAAATGGTTTCTAAATATATTTGATATCTAGTGACGAATTTAAATGAAATTTCTTAATCTATCAAAAAAATATTTTTTTCTATTTTCTGAATATTTTCAAAATTTTCAAAAGTATATAACTTTACTAATTTTTATCGAAATTGAAAATCTTATTTGGATAATTGGCAAGTCTTTTACCCATATATATTATATGAAATTATGACAAAGAAGTTTTAAAATTAAAAAAAAAAAATTATTTTGAAATTTTTAAAATTCTCTACATTTTCTTATTTTGGTTGAAACTATCTGCCTAACGAACTTCTCCTTCATTTTGGGAAGCTTAAGAGGTATGGCTACAACATTCAGGTAAGCATATATATAGACATGCCGACAGACTGACATAGATATAGACAGACACCGGGAAAATTTTATACTTTTCGGATGCTGTAAGTACTAAAACGTAAAGATCCGTTAAAAACCAGAGAAAATTTTTCAAAAAAATCTCTTTTAGATTGCAGTATTTATATGTGTCTTCATATTGTGAACTTTCTATTTAATTAAGTACAGTTAAAGATTAAGTTTCTCAAAACTCTGCAGGCTTTGAGGTATACACATTCTCATCGTGACACTCACGCTGCGCGCTCGATTTTTGACAGGCATTTGTAAATGTATAGTAACTAAACCAACTTAAAATAAAAACATAAAATAAAAAAAACACAATCCTTTTGACAGATATTTTTATCTATCTCGCGTTGTTATGATAAGAACAGAATTTTTTGTTTTCATATTATTTTTTATGGATAAAGCAAAATACCCTACGAGTCTTTTTTTTAGACTTTTTTACGTATCTCGCGTCTTTTGGCGTAATATTGAAATGTCTGATTTTCTGCATATTATTTAGAATAAATAAAAACAAAATAACGTATCCCATTGGAAAATGGTTAAAAGGCATATTGTAGGATTTTTGAAAAGCTATAATCTCTCTTTAAGACATTTGTTCGTATTTTGCGTCGTTTGGTTCAAAATTTGAATGTTGTGGTGTTAATCTTCGGGCAATTCTAATACTTTCCCAAAAAAAAATGATGATAATGTAATAAATTATTACAAATTTCTTGCTTTTTTTCGGCTAAAAAATTTTTGTTAAATCTATTTTTGTAACTTTTGTCATTTTTCCACAAATTTTAATTTTTTTATTTTCAATGTGATTTTTCGCGAATAAAACATCAATTTTTGTAAATTTATCTTTTTTCTTATCCTGCATTGTTGAACCACAAAATGGAAGTTTTATTATTTTTGTGCAATCAAAATTAGAATTATCGATTTTCCAAAAAAGACAAAAACTTGTTTTGATAATCTTGCAGGGGTTTTAAAACGCAATGTTTTTCTTCTCTTGACTTTTTTCATATCGTGCATTTTTGGCTAAAAATTTTTATTTTCGATTGATCAAAAAAGTTTTGTTAATCCTATCACTTTGAGAGTTTTCTTTCTATAAAAAAAGTCATTTGGATAAATTGTTTGGATTTCTTATTTCTATGAATAGCCGTACATAAAACTTTTAAATATATAAAGAAATTGTCCCAAAAATTTTGAAAATGCTCAAAGTTTTTGAATTTATATCCGAAATGGCTGGTTAACGAATTCGTCCTTTACTTTGGAGTCTGAAA
The DNA here is from genome assembly GCF_010883055.1 of Belonocnema kinseyi. Taxonomy (NCBI): domain Eukaryota; kingdom Metazoa; phylum Arthropoda; class Insecta; order Hymenoptera; family Cynipidae; genus Belonocnema; species Belonocnema kinseyi. The sequence continues at coordinate 115,154,636 of NC_046661.1, read as the reverse complement.
AAGTGGGCCAAAGATCGATTTGATCCGTTCATTTTTTCGAAATGTATCCTGTTAACAGACGGACGGACGGTTGGACGGACAAATAGACAGATGCCATCGTAAAAACTTCATTTTCGAATTCAGGGGGACTCGAAACGTGGAGATCCGTTGCAAAACTGTGGTGTGAAATTTCGGACAATTCTAATACTTTCTCAATCATAAAATTTTGTCTTTAAAATTTGGAAAATGATAGCGAACATGCTAACGGACGTCCCCACACACTTTTTTTTAGGTTAATTAAAAAATGTTTTAATTTAGCAAAATGTGATTAATTTGCATAGCGCTTAGAAAATACGAAGGTAGTTCAATAAGTCCTTAGAATGAAGTATAAAAACAATTTTTTTTGGGTAAATTTTTTTTTATTTTTCAACATAATCTTCTTGGAGCTCTATACACTTGG
>NC_046661.1:115152521-115154097 GCF_010883055.1 Belonocnema kinseyi | reverse complement strand
TGTGGCGAAATGTTGTCACAGGCTTATACTGCCCAATATGTCGAAGGCATTTTTGGTTAGAGTTGGATTTTTATTTGATCATTGTTGCACGGGGCTGTCCCGGTATATATCATCAGTCACGGACGTATTTTTATAATGCAATCAAGTGATCTGATGAGAGTAGTCTGCCCAGACATATTGGACAAAGCCTGGTTTTACCCCATCATTGATGGAGTGGGTTGCAGTCAAGTACACGATGGGGGGACCTACAGCTTAAGTTGGGTTCCGAACCACCAGAACCTCGGTAAAGGTACATTGAAAAATTTCTAGAGGTACCGGCTCAGGGATCGAACCCCGGACCTCTGAGGTGAAGTCCGAGTGTTTAAACAACTGAGCCACCAATAATAATAATAATAATTATTATTATTATTATTATTACACCATTAAGCCATTTCCCTTTCGGGGTAGACGTGACTCACACGGTAGGGGAAAGGAGTAGTGTGTGGAAGGGAAAGAGAATTTTCAGATTGATCCAGAATTCCCGTGTTAATTTTGTAAATAACACGTTCGTCTCACAACACTGCTTCGACCCAGGTTTCCGATCAATCTCTTTAGCAATTACCTGAAGTGAAGATTCTCACAAAGTCATTATGTAAGGTTCCCCACTTGGGTCCATTAGTGGCCAAGGTCTTTTGTTCCAGGCGTCATTCACTCTACTGACACTCTTTTTATTAACTATTTGCCGCCATACTTTCCTGTCCTAGCATACTTCTCTACCTTCTTTTATGTCCATGCATTTTTTCATGCAGGCTCTCGTGTTTCTGTGACTTCTTATGTCTCTTCTAACTAGGGTCTCATTCATACATTCGAACCATTCTTTCCGCGGTCTACCTCTGGGCACGCAGCCATTTACTTTACCTTTATACACTTGTTTCGTTAGTCGTTCATTTGGCATTCTCTCAACATGTCCGAACCATCTTAACCGATTTCTTTCCCATGTGTCTACTAGCGTCTCTTCTGCACCACATTCTTTTAGAATTATCTCGTTACTCACTTTGTCCTTCAGAGTTTTTCCACATATTATGCGCATGAATCTCATGTCAATTGAGTTAATTTTACTCTATCTTTCTCTTTATAAGTCCATGTCACGCTACCATATAGTACAGTCGGTACAAATATAGAATTATGTATTGCCATTTTAGCTTTATTTGATATATTTTTACTTCTGATAAGTGGACCTGCTTTACCAATAACCTCCTTACCTTTGTTTATGCGTCTATCTAATTCGTCATCTATCTTCCCGTTCCTAGTAAATAAGCTACCAAGGTATACGAACTTATCAACCTGTTCAATTCTTTCATCATTTAATAAAATATTGCATAGTGTTTTCTCATTTTTTCCTTCGAAAACCATAGTTTTTGTTTTATTTGCGTTAATTTTGGGACCCATGCTCTTCATGCTTGCATTTAGTTTATTCAACATTCTTTGTAAGTCTTCGATAAACTCTAAATGCTTTTCAAAATTTTGAAAATTTTCAAAAAAAGCAAAATAAAATTTGTTTAATAGGCTAAAAAATATTAATCCAAATTTCTCTTTT
>NC_046661.1:115150927-115152421 GCF_010883055.1 Belonocnema kinseyi | reverse complement strand
TAATAAATAATAATAATAATGAAGCCTCAGTGGCTCAGTTGGTTAGACCCCCGGACTTCACCGCAGATTCCGGGGTTCGATTCCTGAGCCGGTACCTCTAGAAATTTTTCAGTGTACCTTTACCGAGGGTCTGGTGGTTCGGAACCCACCTTAAGCTGTAGGTCCCCCCATCGTGTACTTGACTGCAACCCAGTCCGTCAATGATGGGGTAAAACCATGCTTTGTCCAATATGTCTGGGCAGACTGCTTTCATCAGATCACTTGATTGCATTATAAAAGTGCGTCCGTGACTGATGATATATACCGGGACAGCCCCGTGCAAAAATGACCAAATAAAAATCCATCTCTAGCCAAAAATGCCTTCGACATGTTGGGCAGTATAAGCCTGTGACAACATTTCAACACTGAAATGTTTTTTATAATAATAATAATAATAATAATAATAATAAGCCTCGGTGGCTCAGTTGGTTAGACACTCGGACTTCACCTCAGAGGTCCGGGGTTCGATCCCTGAGCCGGTACCTCTAGAAATTTTTCAATGTACCTTTACCGAGGTTCTAGTGGTTCGGAACCCACCTTAAGCTGTAGGACCCCCATCGTGTACTTGACTGCAACCCAGTCCGTCAATGATGGGGTAAAAACCAGGCCTTGTCCAATATGTCTGAGCAGACTGCTCTCATCAGATCACTTGATTGCATTATAAAAGTGCGTCCGTGACTGATTATTTATACCGGGACAGCCCCGTGCAAAAATGATCAAATAAAAAATCCAACTCTAACCAAAAATGCCTTCGACATGTTGGGCAGTATAAGCCTGTGACATTTCAACACTGAAATGTTTTTAAATTGATTGAATTAAAAAAATGCGTCCGTGACTGATGATATATACCGGGACAGTCCCGTGCAAAAATGATCAAATAAAAAATCCAACTCTAACCAAAAATGCCTTCGACATGTTGGGCAGTATGAGCCTGTGACAACATTTCGATACTGAAATGTTTTTTATAACAATAATGCTCTAAGAAAGAATCCAGGGGTGACTGTTGTCACCTCCAACGCTCGTGGCCGCTCGTAATTGTATACCTAAAACATCATCGCAGGAGGTTTCAAGCACGGTATTAAATTATTTGAATTAACTTATAACATTGTAATCTCATCAGTCACTTGACTCAGTCCGTGGCTGTGATGTATAACCGGGTTTACCCGAGTAAAAGTTAAAAAAAAAATTAAATAAATAAATAATATATAATAAATAATAATATAATAATAAATAATAAAATAAATAAAAAATAATAATAAACCAAATGAGCCTCAGTGGCTCAGTTGGTTAGACCCCCGGACTTCACCGCAGATTCCGGGGTTCGATCCCTGAGCCGGTACCTCTGGAAATTTTTCAATGTACGAGGGTGGATTGATAAGTTTCCGGCCTGACCAAGAAAAACAACGTTTTTAAGAATTTTTTTTTTTATTTCTCAACATAATCTCCTCCAAGGCT
>NC_046661.1:115149672-115150827 GCF_010883055.1 Belonocnema kinseyi | reverse complement strand
CTCTGATTTGTTGAAGAACTTCAAGGCCCGCTGCGTGATTAGGATCTTTACAGTCTTTACAATTTTCATAATCTTTACATTCTTCTTTAACCAATAGAAAAATAGGATCGCCTTCAATTGATTCTTTGCCTCCAATATCATTATCAGCTTCGTCATCACATAAATCTTCTTCCACTCTGATAGCATTTTCTTCCATACTGGTTTCATTTGAAGGCTTCTGTAAAAAAAAATCTACTAAATTCTTTTCTACAAACATAACATATCCTTGCATTTCTCGTTAATTGAGGAAATTCGGATCTTTGAATTACCGTCACACGTCTCAAGCTGCGTCCAGTACATAAGTCATTTCTGCGAAAAGGATTTGCATAACGATTGCTCCAATCTGTTTTTGTTGCCATTATTACTTGCAAATAATTTTAATATTAGTTCCAATATCAGAAAAAATGAATCAAGAATATATTTCCTAATTTAAGCAAGCAGAGCAACATAAAAATATCTATTATAAAGTCATCTGAGCTTCGGGTACAGAATGAATAGAAGACAAAATCAACAGAATGTATTCAGCTCATATAAACTAAAACGATTTTCTTTCTTGTGAGAAAGAAGTTTCTAGGCAGCCATGTAGCGGTCAAATTCTGAAGATCGACATTCTTTCCTTAGACCACGTCAGTAACATAGATATTATATGAATACAGGTTCAATTCGCAGCAGTATAAAAGATGTAGTTTATATCGCAGAACAAGTGAATTACCCGTGTTTTTAAAATAATGTAATTCATAAATTTGTATTAACAATTGAGTAGCTGGATGCAAGAACAGCTTGATTATATTTTTAGAAGTCACTTGTGTTTCTTTTGTTTTGCACATAATTTCGTGGAGAACAAATGAAGAGCAAGTGACTTCTGAAAATACAAGTAAGCCGTTCTTGCACCCAACCGCTCAATTAATCAATATTTTCGATTAAGTGAATAGTTTTTTCCGATGACTTCATGCAATTTTGGATCAATGTGAGTAATACCAAAAAATGGCATATTTGAAAACTGTTCCGCGGTACGCTGCCGCATAACGCCCGAGTGCGAGCGCGAGGACTCCCTCTAAAACCGGCTCTGTAACTCAATGAATTTCAATTTGTCCATTTTCTTATTAGACATTTTTC
>NC_046661.1:115147409-115149572 GCF_010883055.1 Belonocnema kinseyi | reverse complement strand
CATTCGCTCCGAACGCAAAGGGACAGCTGGATCTGAAACGATTTTCCTATGAGGAGAAAAGTGATGTTTTCCCGAAGCCTAAACGTAATCGAAAGCAGAATATTACTCCAAGAAAGTGGAAAGCTGGTACGAATCATCTTGCAGATAAAAGGAGTCTAAAATCGCACTGTCACCTCCACGTGGTAGACTCTGGAAACTATAACTTGATAGGATATAGGCTGACGACTGGCGTTAATTACTAATCCGTTAGTACTTTATTTACTCAAACACTTTATACGTGAGAAGTTGGTTGAATCATGTATTTGTTTTAAAAAATTGCAAGAGCAATAACCAATTATTGTCGGATAATAAATTATAATAGTGAGGAATCATTTATCTTCAGAAAAATACTGTTCATTTTTCAGAAAGTGCTTTTTGCTTAATATTTTTTCATAATAACTTAAAAAAATTTTAACTTCTTCAAACTTACTGGTTAACATTACTGAATAGTTTTTTCCGATGACTTCATGCAATTTTGAATCAATGTGAGTAATACAAAAAAATGGCATACTTGAAAACTGTTCCGCGGTATGCTGCCGCATAACGCCCGAGTGCGAGCGCGAGGACTCCCTCTACAACCGGCTCTGTAACTCAATGAATTTCAATTTGTCCATTTTCTTATTAGACATTTTTCATAGTAAAAAAGTCAAGCATTCTTTTGAGACTATTTAAAAAAAATCGTAAATTCCTAAATTGCGAAAAAAGTTAAATAAACAATTAATTCATTGAAAAAATTGTTTAAGCAATTTTTTTGTTATAAATAATAAAATAGGATGAAAGCGTGTCAAAAGCACTTTCCAAAACCCTCATAAAAATTTTAAATCGCGTAATTAGAAAGGAAGTTACAGGCGTTTGAAACTACCCCTGCAGGCATTGGGGTTGAAAATTCAACCCCCCCTCACTTGGGGAGGGTTGGTAATCCTGGTCTATAAGTTTGTGGATTAACTACGGTTGGGTAGGCGAACATATTCCTAGAATTTAGAGACAATCAAAAAACATGACTTTTTGAGTTGGGGCAGTTGAGGAATAATACAAACTGAATAAAGGAAATTCTTCACAGAAAAATAAAAATTCATCTATACATATTACGGATGTTTTTTCATCTTAAAAATTGTTTATGTATCTATCAAGAATAATAGCATTATATAATCAATTATAAAATATAAATTTCTGAAAAATACTTTATACTTCAAAAGAGTTATCAACAATATTCAAATAAATTGTCTTGGTGAAATAAGAAACAAATAATTTAGGGATCAGTCAATCTAATTACCTAATTTTAATGTTAAGTTATTGTGAGATAAATTATATCAAGAACTTATCAATTATTTCTTTTTCACTTGCTTGATAGTTAATATTTTTTCACATGAAAAGTCTTTCAAAACAAATTAAAAAAAATCATAGGCTATAAATTGAACTTTGAGACATTTTTCGAAATTTGATTTTTTCTTGTAGTTTTTCTTGTAGTCTTTGACATTAAGGGCATGTGATACTTACAGTTTCCCTGGCTTTTTTCCACAAAAATGAAAATTTTTAAAAACTGAATTCGGAGATGCTATAAAATACCATAACGGACGTCCCCGGACTCTTTTTTGAGGGACAATAACAAAAAAAATTATTGTGCTAAATAAAAATATTATGCATATGCATTATTTCGAGGTTATGCCGTTTTTCATATCTGCCTTTCCGATAATCTCAAAATTATTTATGAAATAAACTTTTTAGATTGCCTGCAAACAAGGTTAGTTCTGGGATATTAGTTACTATGTTTATTTGTAAGTCCTAAGTTTTCGGCCAAAAATATTGTTTAGTTTGTAAGTAACGCTCGGGTGAATTATAAAACACATAACCTCGAAATATACACGCACGTTGTTAGCAATATCAAAAATTTTTTGTTAAAAAAACACAAACAAAGTTTGTGGGGACGTCCGTTAGCATGTTCGCAATCATTTCCCAAATTTTAAAGGCAAAATTTTTCTTATCCTCGGAAAAAAGCCGGGGGAATCTAACACTTAAAAAATCGATACTACGAGGGTAGTTCAATAAGTCCTTAGAATGACCAACAGATGGCGCGCGAATCGCTCCAAATCATCTGTTTTCAGTCAGCATCACTCCCGACTAGAT
>NC_046661.1:115143543-115147309 GCF_010883055.1 Belonocnema kinseyi | reverse complement strand
GATCCAGGGATCTTTCTAAATTCCTTCGTTCGTTTTCAGCCTAATGTTTGGCTATAATAAGGAATAATATCCCTGTCACAGCTCAATTTTTTTACCGTGTACTTAAAATTTAAATTTAAAAAAAAAATAAAAAATTTTTGAAATAAATTTTCACATTGCAATCGAGTAAACTACGTATTAGTTTGGTTGAACATTGTTTCACCTGAAAATTACATTATGAAATTTTTTGCTGACAATTTATCTTTTCAAATGCAAAGTCACCTTTTTGGTGGAAATTAATCTTCTCAGTTGAAAATTTATTTTCTGTTCAAAATTATTATTATTATTCTAATTACAAATTCATCATTTTATTTATAAGTGCTAGGTTAACGTAAGGTAGCACCTCCACAAGAAAACTAATTTTTTGAAACACGTAGCATTCCAAAAATTTTATATAGCGTACAAAAGAATCTAAAAAAAGACTAAAATTCTGAGCTATGAAGAATTTCGAAATTCGGTTCTAGAGGTGCTTGGTTAATGGACTGTCGAAAATATTGATTTGAAATTATAATTATTTCATCGAGCTGGAAGTCAGAATTATTCCCCCTCGTTCCGCAAAACAAATTTCATATATTTACAAGTTTGTGCACAGATATGTTATTAATGAAAGGAACAGAACACGAAAATTTCGACGAAAATACTAATAGGAAATCAAACTCAAATAATGTCTCAAACATAAGAAATAATGAATATAAGGACTCGTATAAGGACGATAATAGAGTCACTGCGCGCGGTTACTGCGGTTAGTGTAAATCGCGCTCATACGGAGCGTCCGCTAGAAGTCAGATCGCTGCATAGTGCAGTCATTGGATTCACACTATGAGTTTACGCGATTTGTAGTATGACGATTTCAGTTAGAGCGAATAAGGCGCGTACGTTCTTTTTAATGTCAATAACGTCAGTAAGGTGCACGTTAAATTTGAACGTTTACACTGATTTGAAAGTGATTAGCCCCTTGCTTGTTTTACAATTTTGAAAATCATTTAGGATTTATTGAACTCTTTTTCAAATATTGTTTCAATAAAAATGTTTAGAGATAAGAAATAATTTTAAGTTTTCTAAGAAATATAAGGAAATTCTTTTTAATCTTTTAAAAGCTTTCAAAATCCTTTAAAAAACTTTCAAATTTTATTTAGAAACCTTCAAAAATCTAAGTTTTATTAAAAAATGTTTGAAATTTTTTCAAATTGTCTGTATTGCAGGGTTAATAATAAGCTGTATGGTGTTTGTGGGGTAGTGTATACCAATAGTCAGAAGCAGAGCTTTCAGAAAGCACGCCCAGCCTCGCTTCCTGCTAATTTTCTATCAATAATGTTTCGAAACATTCAGAAATAAATTTGATTATCAAACAAAATTAGTTGGCTATTTGTAAATTTTGATTTTCTCAATTGATGCAGAAAATTCTTAATCTTTTTCAGCAGAAAAATCCATATAACCTTATTTTATATTGTCAGGCATATAATCCTTTTGTCAGTTTTAAAACATTTGGTCAGCAATTTAAAAACAGAATTGTTGCCTTCATTGCTAAAGTATTTTTTTGGTTTATTTTTTTGTTTATTTATTTATTTCAAAATTTTCGTTCCACCTATTTTTTGTAGATATGATTGAATGCAAAAAAAGGACATAGCATATCCAGGAAGAAATTTACCACCGGCACAGTACCACGCCAGTACCACCGGTCAAATTTCGGCACTGGCGTGATTCTGTTAGAATACTGGCAGGACTACTAGCTTTATACCGGTAAAACCCCTAATAATAACAATGTTCTATACTGAATTGCAGTATTCAGCCAGTACTGGGCTATTACTTACATTTGGTACTGCTGCGGTACCCTCTGTTAGTACTGGCCCAGTACTGGCTCAACCAATACTGAAAACTCGGCGAGGTACTCATCTGTAGTACTGGGCCAGCAATGAAGTTTACCACTGGGCCACTACTGCAGATTAATACTGGGCAGGTACTGGTCAGGCTCCAAGTGATAACGAAGGTATCCCAGGTAGAAATACACCACCAGCCCAGTACTGGCTCAGTACCGCCTGCCGGAGTTACAGTACTGGCTGGCTATAATGGACCAGTACTATGCCAACACTGGCTTGTAATGCTTGACGGTACTGGCCTATCAGTATTGGCTCAGTACTGACTTCCAGGACTGGAGCAGTACTAGCAAACCGCTGGAGTACAAAAGTGCCGGAGTTAATTTTAAAAATGATACAAAATTATTTAATTGTTTTAAATACCATCCATTCATCATCGTACGACTGCATTTCGTCCGAATATTATTGATGATTACAAAAATATAATTTTGAAACTATTTGTTTAATTTTAACAAACACTATTTCTATAATCTGAAGATATAAAAAAAAAGGTATTTAAAAAATAAATAATAATTGACTGCGAGTATTTTGTCAATACATGTTAATGGCATTGCTTAGAATGAATATATATATTACATTTTTAAACATGAAATTACTAATAACATTTCTAACGCTACGAAGTTTCGAACCTACATCTATATACCTAAATCTATCGCCTAGCAGTCGAGAGTACGAATCACTGTGCTAAACCGATAAGTTGAAACTCTATGAAAAAGCCATCCTCATAAGCTACAGTTCAAAAAAGTTTAAACAACCATTTTGTAACTCTTTTTTCTCGTTAATCTTTTTATCATCATACGACATCAAATAGATATAAAATAAACTAACTGTTCACGAAAATATAAATAAAATAATTTTTTTTTAAATAATTTCAATCGACTACAATTTTTCTTCGTGTAATATTTTATTTTTTGCGTTTTAGACCATTTTGAAAGTTCCGATAATAACATTTAGTGAGCATTTAAAAATTGTATAGACGGAACTTAGAAAATTTACCACGTTGCGCAATAATTTTTTTAATAACAATTTTTTTTAAACCTTCGTTTAACGTTTTGCATAGTACCGCCCCGGTCGTGCAGCCAACCTTCTGCCAGTACTGGGCGAACCACCGGCTGTCTTTACTGGTGGGCAGTACTGGGCCAGTACTGCGCCGGTGGTGAACTCCGACACACTACCGACATTTCCACCTGGGATGTACCGACTTGTAGTAACGGGCCAGTGAATAACGTTGATGCTGGCGGAGTACTGGTGAAACCCCTAATGATAACTAAGTTCTGTACTCACTCACAATACTGAGCAGTAGGAAACCCAATATCAAGTCAACCACAGGCTGAACACTTATTTCGGTTTTTAATCAGAACTTAAAGTTGGTTTGTGGCCAGTAGTACGCCAATCAGGGGCCAATCCTCAGCCAGTAGTAGACAAACCTTATGCCAACCGTTGGTTGAACTCTTATGTCAGTATTTGACCAGTAATACGTACCAGTATTGCACAAGTAGTATACCAGTATGGCGCCAACCGTTGGCGGAATTCTTGCATCAGTATTCTAACAGTAATGACATACAGTACTGAGCCAATCGTCAACGAGTACTATGCCCCCTGGGTAATATAGTTTTAAGGCACCCAAAATATAGAGTGCATATAAAATTAAATTGAGAGTAAAAAAATCCATCAACTACATTGGTCAATGTGGATTTATACATGTAATTTTAATAGATATTCTCTGCCATGAATGAGAGAAAATTTTACCAAAACTGCCCCAACTCAAAAAGTCATGTTTTTCGATTGTCTCTAAATTCTGGGAATATGTTCGCCTACCCAACAGTAGTTAATCCACAAACTTATAGACCAGG
>NC_046661.1:115140886-115143443 GCF_010883055.1 Belonocnema kinseyi | reverse complement strand
TAAAAACAACAAACTTGACCTTCAAATGCATTAGACGGATTTCAGGGAAATTCATTTTCGCGATACCAGACGAAAAATTGGCTACTGTAAGTTAATATATTTATATAACAGCTAAATTTTTTTTCTAATCTGAAGATAATACAATTATACATAAACTGTCGAAAATAATAAACTTTCCAACTTAGCAATTTTGCCCAAATTCCTGATTTACGAGAATAATTTACATAAAGTAACTAAATGTGTAACTCTTCTAACTAAACGTTTTACCAAATCCAAGCGTACACTTTCTTTGAGTTTAATATATTTCTCTATTCACTCGTTCGCCTCAAGAATTTTTTTTCCGTGTAAGAAAAAACTAGCGCAAGTAGGTCAAAGGCACAAGAAAAACACTATAAATTATGAGGAAATGAAATACACTCCCGCACCAAAAATAAAACTCATGTCAATTCCTGGATTTTTTCAAGTCCCTGGACGATTCCCGGATTTCTTTTAATTTCCGCACAGTAGACACCCTGTAATTTTATTTTTATTCATAAATAATGGATTATTACTTTATAAGATTTGATTATTTGATCGATGGTTTCCATTTTACATTTAAAAAAATCAAAATGAACAAATAGATAAAAACTAGCAATTATGTCTTACTCTCCAGCAACCGTTGTGGTTTTTGCTTTATTTTTCAATGTTACATATTTTACGAAATTGATTTTAATTAACTAATTACTCTCTGACTGTTTCAAAATAGTACGGGATATAAATTCATGCAGTTAACACAAAGCTTTTTCATTGACGCGTTTTCCCCCTTCAAAATATTAGAAATACTCTGCAGTCGTTCTACACGGTAAAAAAAATTGAGCTGTCACAGGGATATTATTCCCCATTATAGCTAAACATTTAGCTTAAAACGAACGAAGGAATTAAGAAAAATCTCTGGATCAGCGAAAATGAATATCCTTGACCATTTTCCATATACAAGGGATGTCGTCTAGTCAAACCCCTAATAAGTATAGCTATAATAGGGATATTAAGAATAGGTGTCTGAAGGAATTATCGGAAGAGCGCCGGTGCATTGTGGGAGCAGCGAAATAAAAGGTGACGGCCTAAGCGGGAGCAGTGACAGTTCAGATTTACTTCGGACAATTAAACGCTTTTTACCACTTGAAATGTGCGCGAATGTTAATATTAAATAGAGTTTATGATGCGGTAATAATAATTTACATTTGTTTCGATTGTAGGCGATAACTATATTGAAATATCAAGAAACGCGATAAAAACAACAAACTTGACCTTCAAATGCATTACACGGATTTCAGGGAAATTCATTTTCGCGATACCTGTCCAAAGATTGGCTACTGTAAGTTAAAATATTTCTATAACCACTAAATTTTTTTTCTAATCTAAAGATAATAAAATTACACATATTCTGTCGAAAATAATAAACTCTCCAACTTAGGAATTTTGTCCAAATTACTGATTCACGAGAACAGTTTACATAAAGTAACTAAATGTTTAACTCTTCTAACTAAACGTTTTACCTAATCTAAGCGGACACTTTCTTTGAGTTTAATATATTCTCGATTCACTCGTTCCCCTGAAGAATTTTTTTCCGTGTACTATTGTGTCGCGTGACATCATGTCGACTCGTTTGTACACGCAAAGGGTCGCTTTATGAGACAGCGCGATACACTATTTTCGTTATTTCGTACGTTATTCACGTTCCGCATACTATTTTCATTCTCTTTCTTAAATTTGCGTTCGAGTTACGGAAAATACCTTATTTTCTTTACGCTTCTCACTGATCTTTCTAAATAACGAGTTACATTAACCCTTACATCACAAGGTGGGGTGTTTAGACACTCCAAGTATTCACGTTCCGCACACTATTTTCATTCTCTTTCTTAAATTTGCGTTCGAGTTACGGAAAATACCTTATTTTCTTTACGCTTCTTACTGATCTTTCTAAATAACGAGTTATATTAACCCTTACATCACAAGGTGGGGTGTTTAGACACCCCAAGGCCCTATTTTCGTGCATGAGCTAGGCCTAGAGCGTCTCAGGGAGGTAGGGATCTCAGTAGCCTCCTCTTCAGTTGTCGTCTGCACGTGGGAATAGACGAGGGTCACTAAGTCATGATACAGATGTTTTGAGAAGCGATAATATGCATTTTTAATGTGCTATTTGGAATATGTGATACGTGTCTTTTTCATGTTTTTAAGTATCTTTGTATGCTGTTTTTTATGCTTATGTTTGTTCAACTGTATTTTTTAGTCAATATACTATTTACGTTACTGCAAGAAGTTACTTAATCATTTATTATCCTATATAAAATATATTATGCGTTAGGGAACGTGTAAATAGCCTTTGTGTTTCCTACAACTGAAAAAATCTAATAAATGGAATTTTCTCGTTATAATTTAGCAGAAAATGATTGAAAAAGTCCTCTGAATAATCTTACAATTGTGGGTCCGGATGCAATAAGGGCACATAAAATTTTTTCGTGCGAAAACGAAGTCCCCTGAAGGCTTTAGAAAAAATTTTCGAATTTTAATTTTCAAA
>NC_046661.1:115130339-115140786 GCF_010883055.1 Belonocnema kinseyi | reverse complement strand
AAAATTAAAATTCGAAAATTTTTTCTAAAGCCTCCAGGGGACTTCGTTTTCGCACGAAAAAATTTTATGTGCCCTTATTGCATCCGGACCCACAATTTTGAGAAATACCTTAGAAACAATATTATACCATAAATCATTCGTAATGTGTTTCAAAACAACTAGGGTGCGGAGACACCCCACCTTGTGGTAAATGAGACTCCGTCTCATCTTGTGGTGTGATGGTTAAACCTCGCATTAAACTCACAATGATTCCGTATCGCCTTCATTATTTACAGTAATTTTTTGCAATAATTAAATTGATTCGGGAGTGATTTGCCCCTCGAAAACAAGTATCTGAATGATTTAACGACCTTTTTTTTTTAATTTTGTTGAATTTTGTAAAAAATTGGGGAAAATCCAATCACTTTAAAAGATATTTAGAACAGGTCAAAAACAAATCCGAAAGATTTTGAGATAATTTTTAGAATAATTCAAGTCAGTCTAAAGAAGGTTATGGATTTTAGAAGCTTCGAGATAAACCATGTATTAAAACATTTAAAGATTTCCGAAAATTTATAAAATATTTAAAAAATTTTTCCAAACGTCGAACAGTCCTAAGTATCTTGAAGACTGACTTAAATCTGTCCATAAATTTGGTGAAATCCTATAAAATATAAAATATAAAAATAACATTCTCAGAAATTCTCTTGATACTTTTTCGACATATCTGAAATGTTTAAAAATTGCTTTCTTGACTGTTTGAAAATTCAAGAATTTTCTTGAGAATTCGTCTTGCTGGTTTGAACATTCATCTCTTTTGGTAGAAAATTTTTTTTATTGAAATTAAAACTATTTCGTTTCAAATCGAAATCATGTTTGGTTGAGGATTCAACTATTTGGTCGATAGTTCTTTTTTTGGTTGAACTTAGCTCTTTTGTATTTGAAATAAACCCTCTAGTGAACACCATTTTTCGTCGCCCATATTGAAGTACACCCGGTTCACTAGCGCCCAGAAAGTTTTATTCTATACAAAGATGGTTTATGTTTATTATTTTTGTATTATATATAGTGAAGTGAATTCGTCAGAATGTTTACTAACATAATATTGAAGTTAGAACATGATATATTTATCCTAGCAAAAATCTTCAGGAAAAGAAGACCTATAAAATGAATTTTGTTTTTGTTTTGGAATGATATTTCTGTTATTTTTTATGGAATTAAAAAAACCCAGTGTGTTTTGTGATCTCAAGACATCACTCTACAAGATTTTATAAATGGTTTTTATGAGCTTTCGAAAAAGTATATTTATTTTAAAGTAGGAAAGTGGATTTTGATGAAAATGTAAAAAATTACATTTCTGGCTGATATTTCTTTAAGGCTTTGAGTTTTTTAACGGGTGTAATGGAAAGTTTGAAGTGTAATATATGGTGTGAGGTATTGTATTACAATGCGTAAAAAAATCACAAGTTGAAATATATTACATGAACCCTCTTCTCTATACATGGCTCATAGCTGACCCAAGCGACCCACTATGGGTTAAATTGCATTTTTCTGATTTAAAATCTAATATAACGTGGATTAACTCTTAGAGAGTACATCTCGACCCCATAACATTTTGAGTACAGGGGGTCTATCGGACTCCACGTCAAAAAGTAGTGGATTCTGAAGCCCCCACTGAGAGTTTTGACTCCGCAGCGTATCAGAAGTTAGTTTGATTCTTACGAAATACGATGCAATAGCCCTGATAATCAAATTTTAACTTTAAATTAATTTAAACAATCAAAAATGTCCAAGTCACGAAAATGCAGTTTTTCTCTAGAAAAATAATAAATTTTTTAATTTTCAACATTTTGAGCTAAAAATTTAGGTACGTTCTCTCGAGATACAATATTTTAAAGCAAAAATACGTGTGATAGTCCACGTTTCAAAAAAGGTATTTATTTTGAAGAATGAAAGTGTTGATTTGAGCAAAAAATGGATAAGCAATTTTCAGTGAATATGAAGGTTCTACAATGCCTTAAATGATTGTAGAACTAATTTTTTGCATGATTATTAAATTTTAAGTGAAATATACAAAAAAATAAAGAATTGCGATCTATAGCTTATTGTTCGGCAACTCAATCAACGCAGTGAAGCGCTCGGTGACTGTCGCATATTCCATGCCTGCATGCCAATCAGATCATCCGCTTTCTTCTGTCCCTCTGTCGTTTGCAAATCTGGCAGTCCGGCAGCAAACCTTTTTCTCGAGAGTTCTGACGTGACCTCTTCCGTCGGCTCACAAACTGCGACTCAACGAGTAACTGGCCCGACAACTATATGGTCGTGTACTTAGGACCCCAAGCTACTAACAGATGTCGTACCAAGTCCCAATTTAAAGTTTTTAGTATCAGAAAAATCAGATCAAACTTGGGGTGAGGTCCGCTGAACCCCCGGTACTCTTTAAGGGTTAAAGTAAAATATATAAGAATGCCCACCTTGCTTATTTCATGGGCAAAGTAAGGGGTGAAGTTGAGCATGTTTAAAAAATCAATGACCTTTTGCTTTACTTTTTGCTGAATCTCAAAGGGAAATGATGATATCGATACCATTTTTTAAAAATTGTAGTAAATCTAATGCAGATTAGGGAACAAATTATTAGGATACCATCAACCCCTAAATTAGATCTTAAAATTAGGGATAAGTGGCTAAAATACTGAAAATTCGTTGAAAAACATTGTAAAGGGTTTTCGTGGGTGGTAAAACGATTCTAGTAACCGTTTCTTCAAAATCCTTAACCTTAAATTTTGGAAACCATTTGTGCATTATTCTCTACTGTGTGGATGGTTCCTCGTTCCTCGTTTTTATATTCGATTTTGAAGAACTAACTATTATAGAAATGTTATTTAGAGAAGAATTATTTATAACTTGTAATTTTCTAAGGCTAATCAAGCAATGTGTATTAAACTTTTATAATGATTATTTTATTTTGACACAAGATAAATGTTCAATAAACTTTCAGATGGACAGACTGCGGACATTTGCAACGTCTTTACAACGTTATTACAATGTTGTTACATTGTTAAAACAACTTTTATTTTCAACGGTACAATTTTTTTAAATAATATATTTTTATTATTTATTTTATTTTTAGCTAATTAAATTATAATTTTTAAAATTATTGAAATAATATTGGTACGATATTGCAGTAATAATTTATTTAAATAATAATATTCAAAGAGACATATCCAAGTACTTTTTTTATTATGATTTATTCAAAAAAGTATAGATATTATAATATTGTATTATAATATCTATATTTTTTGAATGCGAAAAAGTAAGAAAACATAGATTATTGTTACCGCATATTACTTAAAAATAGTGAAGTCATATTTACTGGTGAATTATAAATAATTTGTTTGATTTTTACTATATTCGCACACAATCTAAATTACACTAAAAAATTAACAATACTCGCTTTAAGAAACGTATTCTCTCAGGAAAATAATTAGCGTGCGCGTTCTAGTGTAAAGGTAAACAAAGAAGAATCTAATTTGTACATATATTTAACTGTTAAGGTCAAGTCCCGAAAAAATATAAAGTCTCCAGAATGCCTTCTTCGAATATTTCCTAGAGTGTGGGGGACGAAGAACCATCCATACAGTAGAGAATAATGCAGAAATGGTTGTCGAAATGATATTCAACACCCACGAAAATCATTTACAATTCTATTCTGTGATATTTCGCGTTTTCAGATTCTCGCTGTCCATTTGAACCCCTAGAAAGGAGAATGATAGCCAGAAACCATCCATACAGTGAGGATTTTGAATAAATTGTTATCAGAATCGTTTTTACCAACCACGAAAACCCTTTACAATGTTTTTCGGTGAATTTACTGATTCTTAGCCACTTACCCCTTATTTGAATTCCTAATTTAGGGGTTGATAATATCCTAATAAATTTTCCCTTAATTTTCATTACATTTACTACAATTAAAAAAAATGGCATCGATATCATGATTTCCCTTTGAGATTCAGCAAAAAGAAAAGCAAAAGGTCATCGATTTCTTAAACATGCTCAACTACCCCTTACTTCAATTCCTACAATAAGCAATGTAGGCATTCTTACATATTTTTCTTAAATCCACGTAATATGAACTTTATTTAAAATATTTTTTGAATTATCTCTATTCTTTCTCGTTATATTAGAATTTAAACCAGAAAAATGCAATTTGACCTATAGTACGACCGCTGGAGCTATCCTTGTAACAAGCTTTTCCACTAGAAGACAATTTCGGGGGAGAGGAGTACTATGCTGAAAATTAGGAAAACAAATAATTCATAGGTGATCCGAAAAAGCAGTTTTGTTCGAGTCAATCGAAAGCCAAAGCCTAATTATGGATGCCACTATACCAGTCAAGTAGGCCATATTTTACCCCTAACTTTCAGCATAGCGCTCCCCTCCCCGGAAATTGTCCATCAGCCGAAAAGCTTATTATGAGGATCGCTCGGGTCATTAGTGATCTAGGTTTAGACCAGAGGTTTAAACTTTTTTTTGTTTCTGGATCAACATTTATATTTTTCGTTGAGAATCAATCTTTTATAGTAAAACATTCAATCGCTTAGTTAGAATTTGAATAACTTAAAAAAAATGTACTTGCCTAATTAAAGATGAATCATTTTCGTTCAAAATTCGACATCTCTTTGAAACAAAGTGTAACTTTTTTGTTGAAAATTTGTATTTTTTAGGCAAATTTTTGATATTAAATAAATGTATTTAAAAACATTTCCTATTGAAAATTCATATTATTTGTTTGAAAATTCAAGTTTTTGGTTAAAGATGAACTTTGTTTCAAAATTTTGATTTGACATAGCTTAATTTTTCATTAAGCTTCTTGAATTTTTTCAAGCATCTGAGGAAAATTATATTCATATAACCTGGCAAAGAGACAAACGTATAACCCTAAATAAGAAATAAAATAATGATAGTTAATAAATACACTCAAAATTTTAATTTTGTATTAAAAATTATTATAAAGCAACAAATTACATCCGCGCGTAGTGCGCGATTGATGATGCTAGTGAGTGAAAAAATCTAACTCCGTAGCTCAGATTTTATATGGATAACCTCACTTCAAAGTGAGAAATAACAATTTTGACAATAAGTTTAAACTTAAACATAACCATCAGAATATTACTTCGAGTCAACATTTTGGAAATAATTTATTCATTTCTAAATCGGCAATACAATAAAATAATATTACAATATAATATTATACGCCATGTTCCAAACCAATGTTCCACAACAGCTAAAACCAATTCATAACATTAAAATCTGTGTTAATATGCCCGGAAAGACTTTTGATATCAATATTTGAATCATTCTATATGTATAATTAAAATAAAATGTAAGAATTTGGGGATAATCGGGGTACTGCTATAAAGTTTCCTACTATAATAAGAGATGAGGGCATTTCTTTATGTATCATTATAAACTTGAGCCAGCAAAAATTAGTATTCGTGTTTAGTTGTAAGAAATGTACGACATTTTAGTATTCTTAAATATGAATGTGTATTGAAATGAGTGCCGCTAGTAATATCTGCAACTGGGATTTTCGAGAATTCTAAAAGACTATACTAAAAACATCGCCCGAAGGTTTCCGAGCTATTCCGTCTATAGCCGAGCTCGCGACGATCACACCATATGACAGGCTGTACTGGGCTCATGCTTTCGGGATTCCCCGCCAAATCTCTTCTATCATGTTTCTGTTTGTAGTACTAAAATGTTCGTAACTTGTGAGATTTAAATTAAAGTTTAAACAAATTTTAATTTGGAAATTTTTTATTTAAACTCGCAATAATTGACACATAAAATAGAAGTGTTTAACACTTTTCAATTTAAACTGTTCAATTCAGTGCAATTAAACTTTATAACTTAAACCTTCACACTTTGATAAATTGAATTGTTCAAAGATCTCTGGTTAAGAAATACGAATCCGCGCTATTGTTTTAACTGTTCTAAATTAAAACTTATCCTCAATTTTAACTCGCATTAATTAAAATGTAAATAAATGAAACATGTTCCTCTTCCAACTCAATAAGAACGTAATGAAAAAAAGTTTCTTTGGAAAATGTAGATTGCAATGAATTTAGATCAGTTAACATGTATAAATTAAGACTGATTCACATAGCCTTAATGATAAATCCAGTGAGTCAATCCGGTATAAAAGATAAAAAATCTAATTTGTATTTTAAACAAAAATAAATTAATATATTTTTAATTAATTTCAGAAAACAAAACAAATGAATGCGATCGTCCCTAAAGTCAATAAAAAAATCGTATTTACTGTTATAATAGTTGGGTCAATTAAAAAACGACATTTATAAAAAAAACAGCAAAGATATCATATAACTATATCCAAAAATGAGTGCATCTTCCTATTTATAAAAACTTAAAAAAAAAACGAATTTTCTTCTTTCCATTTCTATAAAAACCGTAACAGTAAAAAAAAACCCTCTTTTAAATTCAGAAAAAATCGAACATCCATACTTCCTCTCCTCCGACTCAATAACAATATAAATTTTTTAACTATCCTCTTCTAATTCAAAGAAAAACGACAGTAAAATTTTTGTTCTTCAAACACAATAAAAATCTTAAAAATAAAAAATATGGCCTCTTCCAAATAAAAAAAGCTGTATCTCTTCCATCTCAATGAAACTTTAAAAATATAAAATTTACTGATAATTTAACAAAAATTACAATTTTCTATATTTTTGATTTACCCTTTTCTAATTCAGACAAAAAAAAACGAAAATAAAAAATGGCCTCTTCCAATTAAAAAAAACTGTATCTCTTCCAACTCAATGAAAACTTTACAAATATAAAATGTACTGCCAATTGAACAAAAATGAGAATTTTATCATTTCAAGCATTTCAATTGTTACTCAACTTTACAATAACAATTGTAACGTTAAAAGTTTAAATGTCTTACTCTGAAATTTTTACCATTCAAGGATTTCTATTTCAAACGATTCAGTTTCAAATTGTTTAGTTTTGAATATTTGATGTATAATTGCTCATCCAAATATTTTTTTAAGTAAAAATTTTCAAACTGAATAGGTTAAAAATTTAATATTTTCAACTGACACAATATTTGAATAGGATTTTAAATAAAATAAAATCGTTTAATTAATTAATATATTAATTTTAAGTTATTTTCACATTAAAATCAGTTTATAAAGTTTGAATCAGACATTTCAATTTGCTTAATTATTGAGGCTTTCGTAATGAAAAAGTTGAATTTTCAACGTCAAAATCTGTAATTTGTTTAATTTAAACCCGATTTAGAATCATATTGTAAATTAAAACTCAAAATACAGTTTAGTTTTAAAAATCATTACTTAATTTATATTATTTTATTTTTAAATCCTTTCAATTAAAAATTTACGTTTAAAAATGACGACATAAAATCGAAAAATTGTGAAGTAAAAGATTTTTGAATTCAGAGTTGTGAACTAAATGATGTAGTAATTAAAACAGTTAACAACTAAACTTAACATTAAAAAAAAAGGTGGAATATAATTTATTTCTAATTGAATTATATTACGTTATATGATGTTTCTGGTATTCCAAGTGATTTTATAGATGGTTCTTTTAAAAGTTAAATTCCTTTTGAATAAATAAGTTCACTATCATACTTTTTTCACGGTTTTTTCCGGTTTCAAAAAATTGCTGGTCATTTCCCGGTTTCAAAAAGTTTCCGGTCATTTCCCGGTTTTCCGTCCAGTGGCCACCCCATAAATGATGAGTTAACAAAGCTTCAGATATAGATTATTGGGAAGATAAAATTCAGTAAGTTATAGCTAGTGTAATTTGACGAAAACTGTTGATATAGGTTTATTTCCTTCGAAACTTAGATACTGGAAAAGTCGTGCTACATAATAAAAAAATGTAATTACGTTTTACATCTGCTCTCAGAGTAAGTAAAATATTGAGAACTTAAAATTGCGTTGAAAATTCAGAATTTAGGAGGTTCACGTTGCCATAATTATTATTTTATTTTAATTACTTTAAATAATGAATAATTAATAAATATTTTTTTATCCTCATTTTAAAGGAATATGTTCAAAATTTTTGACTGATATTGTTTATAAATGAATGTTTGTATTCTCTAAGCGATGATCAGCTAGGCGAGGGTTAGAAATTAAACATTTACACCTTTATATAAAGCTTGTACCATTAGGAAATTTCTTGTCCTTCTATAAAGTTTCTTTCGTAAATTAAGAAACAGGATTTGATTTTATATATAAAAATTATATTGTTCCTACACAGTTATTATTTTATAAGGACAGAGAAAAAGATTATTCATAATTAACTCGCGTAATTGTTTTATACTTATTATAGTGGTCTAGAAAATATCCTTATTTTTTTCTTCTAAAATGGCAGAATAAAAAAAATTAGGTATCTCTTAAGCTTATGATTTGCAAAAAATTGCTTATGTTATTTTAGTTTCCGCTGTTAATGGTTTTTTTTTACTTAAGAATACAAAAAGGATAAAGTGCATATGCACTGAGGTAAATTTATAAATTAATAGTGGAAATTAAAAAAGCAATTTTGTGTAAAAATGGACTTGAGAGATCACTAAATATTTTTTTTATAAATAATAACAATATTCAGGGGACATTTTGACACCACAAGGAACAATTTGGAGGACAGAAATTTTTGAAAAAAGCCTTTTTTGGACCATGCTTCATTTATTTCAATTTTTTTCCACTTTTAATAAACTTAGTTAACTACCATTTAACCATTCACAAATGGATAATGAAAGATTTCTAAAAAGTATTATGTAATAATTTTTAAAGGATTTAAGGTCAGAATTGCTTTAAAGAATGTGATATTTAATACTTGAGTGACTCATTATTCAGAAAAATTATACCTTGGGAAAATCTATAGATACCTGGCAATAACCTAGAATTGTCAGGGAGTTTTTTTTACAGAATTTGAGTAGACGCCCTGAGATAAATCTAAGGATTATATTTTTTAATATTTGTATTGATATCTTTCAATGTATAAAATATCTACTGAATATATTGATTATAATAATTACTTTTACATTTTTATATAAAAAAAAATAAAATAAAATTGTAACTCCAGAACTGTCTGGATTATTATTATTCTGTCTGGAATTATTCTGTCTGTTAGTCTGTAGATTTTTAGTTTGTTAGCACGATAACTTTCGAAAGAGTTTACATCTTGGCTTGGCCCTTGGTATATTTTTGAGTGTCCTAAAATAAAGGACAAATTCTTTAGCCAGCCATTTTGAATAAAAATCCAAAAAGTGATCGCATTTTTAACGTTTTTGAGACAGCTTTATTTCAAGATTCAAACATTCTCTGTACGGATATTTATAGTATGCAAAAAGATGAACAATTTATCATAATGTTGGTTCAAAACTTCAAACACATGCGAATCTCGGAAAAATATGAGAAGACAGAAATTGTGCATTTGAAAAAGATATACAAATTTGTTATGAATCACTTTTTAATAGGGTGCGTCGTTTTTATTTTAATCGTGAAAAACAGAATAATGAGTAAAAAATAAAATAAAATCCGCCTGCTACGTGGACACATTCTCATCACAACTTTCGTCTTTTAATTTCTTGTTTCTCTCGTTCATGGTCAGGAGCCTCTGAAATTTTTGATCTAGCACTATAAGTTTATCACAACTAGTGATACGTTTCTCTCGTTTAGTACACTGCCGTCCAAACTAAAAAGATACACAAGTGACATTTTTATGAAAAATGAGTTTTTGGTATCGCTGGATTCGTAAGAGAAAGCTGCATCTAACTGTGTTAATAAAATCTATTAATTATTAATATTTATTGCAAAAATCGATTTTTTATAAATGAGAATAGTCGAAAAAGTTGAAAAATACAACACGTGGAACAAGTATCCACGTGGTATATGGATAGCCCCTTAGAAAGTTTGCAAGGCGTTCGCAACGAAATGTACTTAGAAATACTGTAATTTTTTATGTAAGAGTCTAAAATTCGTACGATTTATTCCAATCAAAGATATTAGTCAGCATTTTCATAGTCACTATTCCACTTTTTCTAACCGAACCTTGATTATCCCTAAATTCGTACACTTTATTTGTATTATAGATATCCGATAAAAGAAATATTAATATCCAAAGTCTCTCCGTGTGGTTTTGATCACGTTTTATTTTTTACCGATATAATTAGTATGCCATTTAAAAATATTTAAAAAAACTAATAAAAAATTATCTGATGAAAAAATAAACTGAAATTTTAACTTTGCTAAACTTTGAACTTTCATTTTCTCAGTCAGACCGAGTTAGTCGAGGGAAACGGTATTCAAATGAAAGCATTTCTTTCTGTTAGTAATTTTATTTAATTCATAAAATAACTAAGGTCTCCGTTTCAATTCGTTTAAAAGATAATTTTTTGTTAATAAATAAACATTTAGGGCAC